>NW_028318005.1:1590000-1890000 GCF_062004578.1 Staurois parvus
TCATAATTTTCACATATGTATTACCAGCATCTCCTAATGTCCAGAAAGCTCAGCTCCATATTAATCTTAGAATTTTAATTAAATCGTTTCGCTGCAAGGTAAGTTGATAGATTTGCTACTGCGATACCACTTCTGTTACCACAAAGATACAGCACTCTGAAAGCCAACAAGAAGTTCCCATTGTCTGTGTGCTGCAGTGTTAGGACTCTGACACTCTCTTACTGCTCAGTCTGGAGCAGCCCTGTACCCCTGGACCCACAATCATCCTTGTAGCCTGCGCCTGACACCAGCATTATAGGCAGAATTCGGAAGGGGCAGCTGGTCTTCAATGAAATCACTAGAGGAAACTGTCTTGGTAAATACTGATCACATCTATAGCACATTCATTAGGTTTTTTTTCTGTTCTGTATATACATATTCTTTATGTCCATGCTTGAACCCATATGGACTACACGTTGCACCCCAAAACACACTGCCTTTCTGCATCCAGCTTTCTTCAGAAACTTCACCAGGGGTCTCACCACCACCTTCATGGAAATACAAAGCACTGCATCCTATACTCTGCCCCTCTCAGCAAGACATAAGCCTGACCCATTCAATACCAAGAGTCTTGAGTAGAGAAAGCTGCTTTGCTGACTAGCCTGTACCCCTAAATACACAGCTCCCCATAACTGACTAAACTGTAACGTCTTAATAAATAGCACCCCATAACCTACTAAATTTTACCTCTCAATAAATAGCACCCCATAACCGACTAAATTGTATCTCTCAATAAATAGCACCACATAAACGACCAAATTGTACCTCTCAATAAATAGCACACCATAACCGACTAAATTGAACCTCTCAATAAATAGCACCCCATAACCGACTAAATTGTACCTCAATAAATAGCACCCCATAACCGACTAAATTGTACCTCTCAATAAATAGCACCCCATCACCGACTAAATTGTACCTCTCAATAAATAGCACCCCATCACCGACTAAACTGTACATCTTAATAAACAGCTCCCCATAACCGAAGAAACTAAACTGTACATCTTAATAAACAGCACCCCATCACCGACTAAACTGTACCTCTTAATAAATAGCATCCCCAAAACCGAATAAACTAAACTTTGCCTCTTAATAAATAGCACCCCATAATCGACTAAACTGTACCTCTGAATAAATTACAGACTAAACTGTGCCGTCTTAATAAATAGCACCCCATAATTGACTAAATTGTACCTCTTAAGAAATACACTTTCTTTACTGACAAACTGTAACCCTCAATAAATAGCACCACATTAATGACTGTCTGTGCCCCTAAACTACACAGCGGATTAGCCTGTACCCCTTAATAATTAGGACAACATTAAACGGTACTCTTTATAAAAAGCACTGTATTACTGAGGGCATGGGACTCTTTGATAAATAGCACTACAATACTGACTAGACTGTACTTCTTTTTTTAAATTGCAATACATTACTGACCAGCCTGCACTCTTCAATACAGAACTCTGGTTTGCTGACTAGCTTGCATCTCCTTAATAAATACATTACTGACTATCCTGCAGCCTTTAATAAGTAGTTCTACATTACTAACTAGTTTTCGCCTCTGAAAACAGAACTATGATTTACTGACTAGCCTGCAATAGCACGATATTACTGACCAGCCTGCACCACTGAATACAGAACTGCTTTACTTACTAACCCATACCCCCCTTAGCACTACATTACTGACTATCCAGCAGCATATTGATGACTAGCCTGCACCCAGATCAGGACTACACAGTGAGAAGCTTTACTATATTATACTATACTGTACTATTATACGAAATTATATTATACAATACTATACTATATTATACTACAGTAGAATGTACTATATTATGTTTTGCTACTATATTACACTGTACTATACTATACAATATTATACTATACTATATTATACTGTACTATACTATATATTATATAATATACTATACTATGCTATACTATACAATATTATACTATACTATACTATACTATACAATATTTTACTATACTATACTATACTATACTATATTAAACTATACAATATTATACTATACTATATTATACTGTACTATACTATACAATATTATACTATACTATACTATATTAAACTATACAATATTATACTATACTATATTATACTGTACTATACTATATAATATTATACTATACTATACAGTATTATACTGTACTATACTATATTATACTGTACTATACTATATAATATTATACTATACTATACAATATTATACTATACTATACAACATTATACTATACTATACAATATTATATTATACTGTACTATACTATATAATATTATACTATACTATACTATATTAAACTATACAACATTATACTATACTATATTATACTGTACTATACTATATAATATTATACTATACTATACAATATTATACTATACTATACAGTATTATACTGTACTATACTATACTATACAATATTATACTATACTATAATATACTATATAATATTATATTATACTGTACTATACTATACAATACGATACTAAATTATACTACAGTAGAATGTACTATATTATATTTTGCTACTATATTATACTGTATTATACTGTACAATATTATACTATAACTATACAATATTATACTATACTATACTATATTATACTGTACTATACTATACAATATTATACTATACTATACTATTATATACTATACTATACTATACTATACTATACTATACTATACTATACTATATTACACTGCACTATACTATACAATACTATACTATACTATACTATATTACACTGCACTATACTATACAATATTATACTATATTATACTGTACTATACTATATTATACTGTACTGTATTATACTATACTATATTATACTATACTATAGTAGAATATACTACACGCCTTCTTTAGTGAGTAGTGTGACTGTAGAAGGTGTGTGTCTGCACTTGCCTTTCTATAAACTGACAATTTATCTAACTTTTTGACCTATCTCTCTGCCTTCTCCTGCCAAGAAAACCTGACAGGTGCAGATTCCAAGTCCCAGCAAATCCCTGTTATTGTGGATGGCTGCAGGCTGTAATTAGCCTCTTCCAATTATCCCAACAACACAGAAGGTATATCCCCACAGCTGACTGACAACGGGAGAGATGAGTCCTCCTAAAGCACCTCTATGGGGTCATACTTCTCCATACAACCATTGCTCAAATGCAGCATGCGAAATATATCATAAACTATCTTATACAGCTGTATATACTTTATAATTATAGTTGTAGGTTTTTATTAACCCAAATGTATTACTATACATCACCATCTATCACCAATATCTATCTATCTATCTATCTATCTATCTATCTATTTAGCTTTCCATTGATTCTTCTACTATCTATATTCATTCTTCCATTATATCTATTTAGCTACAAATTCATTCTTCTACTACATGTCTGTCTTTCTGTCTACCTACCTATCCATTCATTCTTCTATTATCTATATATCTATGCATGAATACTGTCTATCTATCTATCTATCTATCTATCTATCTATCTATCTATCTATCTATTTATTTATCTATACATTCATTCATCTACTATCTGTCTGTTTATCTATCTATCTATCTATCTATCTATCTATCTATCTATCTAATCTGTCCCTTTGTGCATCCATCCTTTTCATCTATCTATCCATCAATTCTTATATTATCTATCTATCTATCTATCTATCTATCTATCTATCTATCTATCTATCTATCTATCTATCTATCTATCTATCTGTCTGTCTGTCTGTCTGTCTGTCTGTCTGTCTATCTATCTATCTATCTATCTATCTATCTATCTATCTATCTATCTATCTATCTATCTATCTATCTATCTATCTATCTATCTATCTATCTATCCATGTGTCTGTCTGTGTATAAAGGGTGTGCGCTTGACTGCAGCTCATAGATTTGCTCCAAAGATTGAACTCATTTATTTCTTTCTGTTTCACAGAGATGGGTAGTTCTATCATATACCTTCTACTCTATAGGAATTCACCTAAATGCATTGATCTGCAGCTCTTTACTATCTAAGATTATTCTAAACTGCAGAGCAAGTTTCTAATTGTATTTATTTATCTATCATTTATTTTGCAGTAACATGGGACAGGGAACTGATTTGCTCCAGTCCAAGTGATAAGAGCAGAGTGGAAGGATAGTGTCACTGGGAACGAGCATGGTGTAAGCTGCTGGATCCATCCAACCTTTAACCAGTGCAATCTGATTCATCCAAAACGGTGGGGAAGAAATGTCATATTCTGAGCCCCAGACCCCAGTTTCTCAGCCTGGAAGTCATGATGACGTCACTTTGTCATTTCTTGGGATATGTGCAGATGGTCACAACAATATTAATTTTACGTCTATCACAAGTTCACTTTTTTTGACAAGCAAGACCAAAAAAAAAATTATTAATACTAAGTTATGTATATATATTCCCATGGCAACAATTGGAATATTGATATTACAAGTGACTGTTACGTAATGTTATGTGCAACAAGAGCAAAATGTAACAAAGAGGAGAACAAAATGTAACAAGCTAGATATAGAATGACAGGAGACAATAATGTGAACCATCCGAGTGACTTACTGGGACATCTCTTGTCTGGAAGTCTGACCCCCGAATTAGATTCATTATTTGGAAAGTTTCCCTTACTTTCCGAAAGGTGTGATTAGATTACAGATTTGAAGCTACTTTTATTTCCCTTTATGTTGATTTTGATTTGAAATGCAAACAAGAAATTTGATATAGGAGTAAGATCAGAATATGGTTACAAGCAGGATAATATCTTATTTTGCTGGATATATCCATTTATTCTATTTACTTTATAGGCATAATCCGTGGATACTGTCAGTGCAATATCAATAATCGAGTTTTGTGATCATGTAAATAATCAATAAATAATGCATGAGAGTTTAACTTTACATACTATTACTACTAATACCACTACATCTATAGTACTACTACTACTACAACTGCTACTGCTACTAATAATAATGTTAATAATAATCATAGATTATTATTATTATTATTATTATTATTATTAATAATAATAATATTATTATTATTATTACTACTACTGTTATTATTATTATTATTATTACTACTGCTACTACTACTGTTACTATTATTAATATTATTATTAGTAATGCTACTACTAGTAATTATTATTATTATTATTTGATTTGTAGCAAATCGTAGGAAAAAAAGCTTTATTACTACTGCTACTAATGATAATAATTATCATCGTATATTATTATTATTATTATTATTACTACTACTATTACTACTACTACTGCTATTACTATTAATATTATTATTAGATTATTGTAAATCCTCGAACAAAAACAAAAGCTCTGTTACTACTACTACTAATAATAATAATAATAATAATTAGCACAATAACAGTAGTAGTAATAATAATAATAAAAACAAAAACAATAATAATAATAATAATAATAATAAATCAATAAAATGTATAGGTTAAAGAGATAATAATAGTAATAATAATAATAATAAGTAGTAGTAGTAGTAGTAGTAGAACTTTTGTTCGAGGATTCATGAATGAAATGAGAGAGAATGATAGAAAAAAATCAAATAATATTAATAATAATACAGTTATTATCATTTTAATTCTTGGTTGCTCTGTCAGTCTTGCTTTATTCATGAAACCTCGGTCAAAAGTGTTTTTACCCACACCATGTTTGTTTATTTGTTTGTTTGTGTGTTTGTTTGTTTTTTCAAACCTGTTTATTTGCTCTGGATAACAATTCTACTTCTGCTCCTGTGTTCATAGGTCGTCCCCATCTTCATCGGCCATCTTAATGAGTATATAACATTGGCCTGTATTCTCTTCCACTGTTTAGTAGATTTTTGGGGGGTTTTCCTACCTCCTCCTGAGCCCAGACTGAAGTGATCAGGGAATGTAATAATAATCAGCCCTGCAGTGTCTCGTCAATGAACTCTTAATAATAGCTGCAGCAGGTAGTGAGATCCTACATTACAACTGACACTGGCAGACAATCTGGTTGCTATAGGCAACCCAAACTATTTGGAAAAAAAAAGTTCCAAAGTCATAGAAGGAGACCCAAGGACATAGGGGTGTGTGCTGGGCTGACCTCTGCTTAAATAAAAGGTTCAAAAACGTTCAATCAGGAGCCCTGTAATTTGCCACCTACAATCAGCTCCTGAATGAAAAGTCTCCCTGTCTTCCTACTGTGTGGTTGCGTTTGATATTGTGTGCCCAGTACATACAAAGTTTTGTCTCTTCCATGATGTGTCTGACTTTAACATATGTAGATTGCCAGCAAATGCTTTGAAGAGGCAGGAGCATGGGGTGAAGGAGGGGGTAGTCTCTCATTATTTAGTAATAATTATATTACTAAACAGCTAAACTATTAACTGCTTTCTGGCTTTCGGTTGATAATGAGCGTCTATTCTACTCAAAATAGAGAATTAAATAGGAGGCATAATACATCTACGTGTGTGTAGCATAATTACTATAAATAAATATACTATATATTAATTACGTGTGTGTGTGTTTCTAATTATGAAGCCTTTCTTTATGCCTTTAAAATAAATCCATGACATTTGGTAATTACAAAATGCACAAATCACTTATTGAAAAATAAAAACATTGTAGGAATTTCAGACATTGCAGGAATATTAATATTGCTGGTGGGAGAGGAATTGTGCACAATAAGTGGATTTATATGTAGGAGGTAAAGTGAACGATTCAATTAGCAGGAAATTTCCTTTTTTCTCTGATTTTAGGACCTTAAGGAGAACAGCAACTCAAGAGCTCAGCTTCATCAGCTCTATTTATTCCTTGATTGACAGGCAGTAGGTTAAGAGAGGGTAAAGGGCAATGGAACAGGCTGAGACCACCTGTATATAGTTTTACATACATTTATTTATATAAATATTATATATATATATATATATATATATATATATATATATATATATACAAATATTTATATATATATATATATATATATATTTATATATATTTTATATATATATATATATATATACTGACTATATTAGGGACATTAGTTTTCAGAATTATTATTGAACATTATGCATTGACTAGCCAATGAGCAAAACACTTTTGCAGTACATGTCTCATGGTATTAATTCACAGCAAAGTTTTGCATCTTACAACTTCCCCATTGTGCACAGGCAAGGGTACAGGCCTTCATCTACATGTATAACATACAGGCTAACTCAAAAAATACAATTCTTCCTTATTTGTTTCTCATACATAGTCCAGCCACTTCATTGTGATAAAAGTAAAGCTTTAAAAAATGGAAGCATACCAGGTCTTTAAAAAACAAGTTTTTTAATGCAATGTTTTGGAAATATGCCATTTTTGGGGTTTTTTTATACAACATATAAAAGAGCATGGAAATACTGTCACATTGAACCAGGTTATTAAACCTCAACTTTTCAAGCTGTTTAATTTTCAGAGGCAATGACAACTGCAAATAATAGTAGTTTATTAAGCATCAATAACAGTTACCTCTGCTTATTTTGTCTGTGATTTATTATAGGAATATTTTGGATGCATAAACAGCGAAGATAAAGATTTTTTTTTCAGCTAAAGTCATTTACCTCTCCCTGCACATACAAAATATTCTTATAATAAAATCATCCTATCAACATCATATGTCAACAATTGTGTTTAAGAGAATGATGAAGCCAAACTTTTGTTTGTAAGGATACAATATCAAATTGAAAAGCAGCTCCTGTCTTGTAAAACTATTCTTTTTAATATTTAAAATACAAAATTTAGCAAAGTTAAAACAGATACAACACAAAATTAGAAATGTTGGTGTCGCTTAATATATATACACATGAACAAAACAAATTTCATATTAAATATAAAGAACAGATAATATTAGAGAATTGTCTACTAACCATTGAGTCACTCTTGTTCTTTACTGCATCTTCAGACGAATTTAAAAAAATAAAAGGAAAACAAAAACTTGTTGGAATTTGTAGCTTAAGTGCCTTATTCCATATATTAAAAATCCACATTCTGGAATCAGAATAATTAAAACGAGCAAAGTCTACCAGTGAGAGGGCAAGGTGCCCTAAAACCCCACAGTGCAAGCAGAGGAACCTCTCTTGGGGTGTTGAAAAGTCAGAGGCAAGTCATCATGCTTAGAGCTTATTGGTACTGGACAGTTGGTAAGTGTTTCTTTGCTCTTAGGTAGGTCAATATGCTCCTTATATTCCACTCTAGACATTTATGCTCCTGATGGTAAGTGTCTATGAGTTCTTTATGAGTCTGTTATTTGACTGTTTTGCCCTGGCACCGCAATGGGGTCCTTTACTCCTCCTGATTAATTTCGCAGGGTGAATGGAGGTCCTCAGTTTGTTTCTCTGCTTCCTTTGCCCTTTCCTGCTCTGAAAGCTGTTCGCTGGTTGGGATGGAATTTTTCTTAGGACGACCTTTGGGTTTAGTTGGTGACTCAAGTCCCCCACCTTGCAAAACCTTAATAAAAAACATATGCATGTTAGTGGGATATAGCACATCCTGGTATATTAAAACCAGCACAGATACATCGGCTCTTTTCATGTGTGTTCTTTAGAACTAGAAAACATTATGTTATTTGTGTATGGTCAATTACAACAAAGGTTCTCTACTACTAACACACCTATCCAGTATCATTACTGATTGGTATGAATGGCAAAGTGAACTTTGTTAATCTCTGCTTTTAAGAATCAGAGGATGTTAAAAGTATATATGTCACCAATAAACTCTAAATAGTTATAAATTATCAAATATTAACATAAAATGTTGCAACCAAAATGTCTAGAGCAGAATTATAGGCTTCCTCTTCCTATCCTCTCCACCATACCAGAAATTTATGTGAAGGCATGAAATACTGACATAGCTACAACATATTTTACAAAGCCCAGATGACATGCCTGCAGCTCTTGAGCTATTAGGTGAGCATCAGCGCTCTACAATGTTTATGAGGACACTTATAGTGCATGAGAACATTTTTAAAGAGAAAGATGGTAGAGGAAAGTGAGAGAGAATAAAAGAAAAAGAAAAGAAAAAGCAAGGACCAGTGAAGAGTAGGGTAACTGAGACTTACAGGGAGCTACAGAGTGAGAAATGGTGAGTAGCCAAAAAAGAAAAGAAAAACAAAAAAGAGAAAGGAAGAGTTTGAGAAGAAAAGTTAAAGAAGACTATGGTGTCCGTTTATGACACAGAGAATAGCTGCAATTCAGAGGATCGCAGCTATTCTCTGGTCATTCACAGTTTATGACACTCAGGAGATCAGCGGAGAACATGTTCAGCCCTTCACTGGAGATCTATGTTCTCCCTCCAGATTCTCCAGCCCAGAGCTGGAGAATCGGAGGAACCACAAACTAAGGTGTCCGTTTATGAACCAGCGGTAATAGATCGCTGCTCAGTTCTCCAGCACTCTTCTCCAGCACAGTTCTCCTGTGAATGCAGTTTATGAAGCAGTTCTCCGACCGAAGGGACAACGGTCTCCAAACGCTGGAGAACGGTCTACAAACTCTGGAAAACAGCTCATTTTACTATAATCTGGCGAGATTACAGTAAAAGATCAGTTTACTAAACATAGGTAAATTATCTCTGCTTAGTTTTCGGTCCTTCTGATTCTCCAGCTCTGGGCTGGAGAATCTGGAGGGAGAACACAGATCTCCAGTAAAGGGCTGACATGATCTCCTGAGTGTCATAAACTGTGAATGACCAGAGAATAGCTGAGATCTGTTGAATCGCAGCTATTCTCTGTGTCATAAATGGACACCATAGCAGCGATAATTTACCTCTGCTTAGTAAACTGATCTTTTACTGTAATCTCACGAGATTATAGTAAAAGCAGCCATTTTCTAGTGTTTGTAGACCGTTCTCTCTTCGTTTGGAGAACTGATCTACACCGCTTCATAAAAGGCATTCACAGGAGGACTGTATTCTCCAAGAATTCCGGAGAACTGAGCAGCGATCATTTACTGCTGGTTCATAAACAGACACCTATGATAGAGAGGTAAATGGGAAAAAGTGAATTAAATTAAGAGGTATGGGAAAGAAAGGCCCAAAGCCTTTCTTTTAAAAGGAGTAGAGAAATGGAAAGAGAGTGAGGGAAATATACAAGGGGGAATAGAGAGGTTGAAGAAGTTAAATAACATGGATAGTTATGAGGGTCAATTCAGAAATTGATGTGACAATTTATGTAGATGCTGTGTAAGGATAGTCAATTAAATTCAAAAAACTCAATGAACATGCAAATTATTTTACCTACATTTTAAGGGTACATGCACACGGCTATAAAAAAAAAAGTGATTCAGAATAGCTTTGGTTTATGGATCTGAACGCTGGTCTATTGTTTTCAATGGAGATAAGCACACAAATGTTCTGCGTTCAGATCCAGTGCCAAAAATACAAAACCTGCGTCTGATTACATGCATTTTACATTGCGTAAATGCACATATACATAGATACAAAGAGTGCATTCTGTGAGCGAAGACAGAGCAGATAAAGAACTAGAAGGTTACACATGAAGGCTACATTCACGGCTGTAACACAGTTGTAAAACTTTTACTATTCATCAGGCAAGGAAAAAAGTTCCTGCTTAAATGATCAGTAAATAGATCCATTTTAATGCATAAAATTTGTTCTGTTCTTTTTTGAAATAGTATATGTACTTATGTATATCCTCATTTGCAGAGTTTTGGAATTTGTGTTATGTTTACGCAATTGTGTAAATGTTTCCATTGAAAACAATGCAGCTGCGTTCAGTTCCATAAATAAAAGGTGTTTTTTTTTGCAGTTGTGTGATTGAGGCCTACACATCTAAATGCAAGCTTTTTCCTGATCATTTACACAGAAACTTTTGTGCCAGAAAAACTATGCCTATATAAAAAGTAAAATCGTCATGGCTGTGTGCACATAGCCTAACAAATGGCATGGTAGAATATGCTTGAAATGCCATTTACAATGTGAACAGGTTCTTTTATTACTCATTAGCGAGGTGTCTCCTTCAGGTTGGTATTATGATATATTTCATGCAATATCTGATGCTTATTGCACCCTGAGGAAATAAAGATAGAACCATTTTTTCCTAATTTTTACATTTAATTTAATGCAATTGCATGGCACAATAGAATTTTTAAACACAATTTTTGTTCATGTACCAGTTTGGATCATTTTTTTACATTTAGAGGTTATCAACCACATTTGCTTGACAAAAAATGAAATGGATCTGAACACCCATCAATGGGGTTGTACCGCAAGAGGATTGTTCCACAACACAAATTTAAAGAGGAACTTCAGTCCTCTTTAGTTTTGGCCGTGCCAACATTTTTGTCAGTCTGGCACATGCGCAGATGTGCCAAAGACCTCTAGTCCGCTCAGCACAAAAACCTAAATATTCAAGTATGAAAGGGGGGTGAAGCCAGGGAAAATGTAACTTTTTGTTTCAGGTGTAGGTCCACTTTTATATCACTGCAAAGACATGCTGGTAGTTTAATTGAATCCTGTCTAAATTGTCCCTAGTATGTGTATGTATGAATGTAAGTTAGGGATCTTAGATTGTATGCCCCTTGAGGGTTAGGGACTGATGGGTATGTACAATATATATGTAAAGCGCTGCATAAATTGATGGCGCTATATAAGTACCTGCAATAAATCAATCAATAAAACAGATTTTGGGTGGTCAGATGTGCCTGCCCACCCTACACTGCATAATGATTATCAGATACTCATCTAAATCTACCTAATATTCTGCATAGCCATTCTGCTTAGAAAAACTGATATTGCTATTTCATAAATGATCCACTATCTCCGAAACATATATTGGTATGTAGGTGGCAAAGAAATCCGTTATATGTGGAACCCTTATATCTTTGAAGCCTATCTCCGGGGAGAGTAAAAATCCTCCTTTGCCATGGGATTTTCCCACATTGCAAGGGTTAAATGTTCGTTTATGTCTACGGGGCTAGGAAGTTTTAAGTTTTACTTTGCTCCCACAGCTGGCACTCTCCACTTCTCCCCTATGCCCCAGCAGTGGACTGTTCTTCGGCATCTCCACATTTAGTGCAGAGCCATGGGCTCTGCTTTGGTCTTGATGATGTCAGAGGACCTGCAACTTCAATAAAATAGGGGAAAAGAGGCTGTAGGGACCAGACTTACAGCCTGGAGGGAGGATTGGGCAAGTAAAATTAATGCTTTGGTCTTGATGATGACAGAGGACCTGCAACTTCAATAACATAGGGGAAAAGAGGCTGAAAGGACCAGTCTTACAGCCTGGAGGGAAGATTGGGCAAGTAAAATTAATGCTTTGGTCTTGATGATGTCAGAGGACCTGCGACTTCAATAACATAGGGGAAAAGAGGCTGAAGGGACCAATCTTACAGCCTGGAGGGAGGATCAGGCAAGTAAAATTAATTTTTCCAATCCTCTAGACTTCAGTGAGCCTTTAACCCTCGTAGTGATGAGGGCAACCAGGCCCGGATCTAGGGGATTGCTGGAGTGGGCTATGCACCCCTCAGATTTTACTTGTGCTCCCTAGATCTCTGAGTGTGCATACAACTGATCCATGAGACTTGGTGGGCACAACTGATGTAAAGGGACACTCTGATGAGGACAGTTGATGTAAGGGGGCACTTTGTTGAGGAAATTGATGTAAGGGGGCACTCTAATGTGGACATTTTATATAAGAAGCACTCTGGAGTGGACACTGATGTAATGGAGGACTCTTATAGGAACCCTGATGTAAGGGGGAACACTGAAGAAGACTCTTGATGTAAGAAGGTAGGGAAATAGGTTCTGTTTGATCATGCAAATACATACTAGCGCTCTCTGTTCTCTCCTGCATTGCATCTGCACTGCCTGTCAGATATTACTTCCAGGTTGTGACTCCGTGGTACAAAAGCGTGCCGAGTGAACAGGGAATACTGAATCCATGTATCTTTGTCACACTATACCATTATGCCCCCTGACGTTTTTTACTGCACCCCCAGATCAGATAGGCTAGATCCTGCCCTGGGGGGCAACCCCACTGAAAAGGAGTGTTTTTCTTTTTCCTAGAGATCAGCTTTAAACATGAACTTTCACACGTGGTGAAAGTGTAAGAAAACCAGTCAATGACAGGGCATCTACTCCACCCCTTCAGCTACCAAAATACAATGTAAAACTGTTAAAATAAAACTCAAAATAGCATTTTATCACAGAACTAGATAAAATAAAGTCTGTGATGTTAAAGAAAACACAAATTTCAGGGTAAGATAATTTTTAAAAAGTGACTTACTACAGAAGCTGCTGTCAGGTGTTCAGGATGTGATTCTGCCCTGTCCTGAATGCCCTTTTTTTGGCCCCGTATTTGTTTCATTTGACATACAGTAATTTTCAGTGGAACTGATATGCCACAATCACAATCCAATCATTCGTCTTATAGCTGTAGTGTGGTTTCATTGGAATGAATAGGTGAGTTGGCAAGGTCTGCCACCTATCAATTTGACATGCTATGGCAAATTTGCAGGGGCTGTGACAGGACCAGATTTAGACCGTGGGGGCCCAAGGCACTTCTGGGTTCAGGGGGGCCCTTATACATTCTCAATGAAAGTCACACATTATTCAAAATGCATGACACAACATCACTCTGAAGTCATGTGTGCACGCACACACGCAGTCATAATGATGTGTTGTTCACTTGAGCCACCAAAATGTGTTCAAAAAATGATACAATCTACCAATTCAGAATAAAAACTTTTACAGACAACAGACAGCAAAATATTACTTCCCAAGATACATTTAATAAAAGAAAAGATTTTTTAATTATACATAATTATATTATTTTATTATTAGTTATTTGTTATTATTTTAAATTTTTGGAAAGAGGGGGCCCCTTCTGTCAGGGGACCCAGGGCAGTTGTCCCTTTTGCCCCATTATAAATTTGGCACTGGGCTGTGATGCATTCAAACAGCCACAGGCTTTACTGTAGGCTTTAGGTGGGCAGTCAGGAAGGGGGAGGAGGATAAAACCAAGGCTTAGCCTCCCGTTTTTGCTGCCCTAATAGGGGCCTATTGCACAAATAAGAACAGATAAATTCAATTTTACTGTGATATTACGGAGCTTTCTAGATTGGCCCCATAGCTTGATGATAAATAACATGGAGGAAAGTAAGAATAAAATGGGAAGTGTATAGGGCAGAAGACAGGGATTGGGACAGGAGAATGCAGAATAAGGCTACATTCACATGGGCCATTGGGGGCGGTGCTAATTGTAATGGAAGTTTTTGCTGTAGTTGTCAGCGGGTAGGTGTAGCTGCCATGCCCCATTCATTATAATGACAGGTCGCTGGTGGCTACACCTATTCTCAGCTCTCTGCACAGCCAGCAATTACCAGTGGTGATGGGCCCTAATTGCTGGTGTGAATGTAGCCTAAAGCAATATCTTCTTTATCTACAAACAACTATGTAGTGCAAGGGCCTGTCTGATTGGATACAAATTGACTGGATAGGTTAGGCGTCTCCTCATATTATGGGGCAGCACAGTGGCTAAATGGTTAGCAGTTCAGCCTGGCAGTACTAGGGTCATTGGTTCAAATCACAGCCACAGCACCACCTGCCTGGAGTTTGCATGATCTCCCTGTGCCTGCGTGGGTTTCCTCTGGGTGCTCCGACTTCCTCCCACACTCCAAAGACATGCTGGTAGGTTAATTGAATCCTGTCTAGATTGGCCCTAATATGTGTATGTATGAATGTGAGTTAGGGACTTTAGATTGTACGCCCCTTGAGGGTTAGGGACTGATGTGAATGTACAATATATATGTAAAGCACTGTGTAAATTGACAGCGCTATATAAGTACCTGAAATAAATAAATATTACGTTGATAAATCTAAAGTTGATTGCATAAACATTGTATGGTCAGATTGCAATGTGTAGGGTAACCCTAAATCGGAGAAAGGAAGAAAAAGCATGTAGAAAAGGAGGGAAAAGGAGAGGCAGCTTGTGAGAATGGAGATGGGGTGGTGTGGGGTGGGCAGAAGACAGAGATTAAAAGGTACAGTAAAATGGAGACTGTGATAGAGAAGGGAAGAGAGAGCATAAAGTAGGGAAGATTGGATGAAAGAGGTAAACTAAACAGGACAGGAAACATAAAATATAACCAAAAGGGGGCAAAGGAAAGGTAGAAATGGAGATGAGGTGGTGTATAGGGCAGAAGACAGAGACTAAAAGGAACAGTAAAATGGAGACTGTGATAGAGAAAGGAAGAGAGAGCACAAAGTAGGGGAGATTAGATGAAAGAGGTAAACTAAAGAGGATGGAAAACTTAAAATATAATCAAAAGGGGGCAAAGGAGAGGCAGGAATGGAGATGGTATAGTGTACAGGGCAGAAGACAGAGAATAAAAGGAACAGTAAAATGGAAACTGCAATAGAGAAGGGGAGAGACAGCACAAAGTAGGGGAGATTGGATGAAAGAGGTAAACTAAAGGGGACGGGAAATGTAAAATATAAGCAAGAGGAGAGAGAAGATGAGATGGTGTATAGGGCAGAAGACAAAGAGTAAGTGGGACAGTCAATTGGAGAACAAGATAGAGAAGGGAAGACGGAGCACAAAGTAGGAGAGATTGGATGAAGGCAGAAAACTAAAGGGGACGAGAAAAGTAAAATATAATCAAATTGCAATACAGAATGAAATGTAAGATTTCCAAGGACAGGAGGTAGATACAGTGGGATATCTTAGTGACATAGATGGAGAGACTGAACAAGACAAAGTACAAACTTCACTTACAATCTTTTTCCATTTCATGCGCCGGTTTTGGTACCAAGTTTTCACCTGTAGTTGGCTAAGACCCAAAGATTCTGCCAAGTCTATCCTGAGGGTAAAAAAAAAAATTACTACAAATTGCACTTTTATGATTAGTAGACAGTTGATGGAACATTGTGAACATGTCAAACAGCAAAGAGGTATCAACAAAAAGTAATAATAATATAGTTGGGAACTGAGGTTTTGTTTGTACAGCACCACATAGGATAATGGACTATTCTGCCCAAGAACAGACAATTTTATGGTCCTTGTACATGAATGAACTGATCTCTCAATATGCTGAATTAAATCACCGCACGACTGGGACCTGCTACAATTTTCCTCTTCATGTTGGCCATCATTACAGCGTATTCCATGTGAGGGAGAGGAAATGTGTACAATTGCTGTAAAATGAGGCCTATTCCAGAATGACAGAAAATCTCTAAAATTCAGAAACTAGCACTTTTTATTTTGAATTGTTATCATTTGTCGGATAACCCTTACATGATCTGATCATTACAAGCAATACTCAATTGGTCTCATTCCTTTGATTTATTGGGTGTGTTATAAATGTTCATTTTTACTCTTTCTTTTGTGTAGTTTGTTATGTGGTGCCATTGATATCAGTGAATCATGCGTGTGCATTTCAACACTGAAGGCATGATTTTTTTAACGTGCACCATAGGCAACAGTGTGTGTGTAAACTGTGCCATTGATTGAAGTGGTTCAGCTATGGGGTTGATTTACTAAAACTGGAGAGTGCAAATTCTGGTGCAACCAATCAGCTTCCAGGTTTTGTTGTCAAAGCTTAATTGAACAAGCTGATGTTAGAAGCTGATTGGCTGCCATATACAGCTGCACTAGATTTTGTACTCTCCAGGTTTAGCAGATCAACCCCTATGTGTTTTTGTTTGCAGAGCTCCCCTCTTCTAAGGCCTAACACAGAAGTTGCTGTAACCACAAATGTGGTAAAATCTGGTTGACTTTTGGATTTCCCAACTTGAAAATAACTCATATTGGTGTTGATTTACTAAAGCAGTAGTGACCTCACTGATCTTAGAAAATGGAGTTTGGATGTTCTCCCTGTGCTTGCATGGATTTCTTATGGGTACTCTGGTTTCCTCCCACCGTCCAAAGACATGCTAGTAGGTTAGATGGCTCATGTCTCAATTGGCCCCAGGAGGTAAATGGATACATGTGAGATAGGGCCTAGGTCCCAAGGCCTAAAACAGAAGATGCTGTAACCACAAAGGTGGTAAAATCTGGTCGACTTTTGGAATTCCCAACTTGAAAATAACTCATATTGGGGTTGATTTATTAAAACAGTAGTGACCATTCACTTTGCAAGGTGAATGTTCACTGATCTTAGTAAATGGAAATTGTAAATGTTCCCTTTGCTTGCATGGATTTCCTATGGGTACTCTGGTTTCCTCCCACCCTCCAAAGACATGCTGGTAGGTTAATTGGCTCCTGTCCCAATTGGCCCCAGGAGGTGAATGGATACATGTGAGATAGGGACCTTAGATTGCAAGCTCCTTTAGGGCAGGGAACTGTGAATGAACAATATATGTACAGCAATGCGTACATTTTCATCTCTATATAAATACATTAATAAATAAAAAATATGTCAGAGCCAGGGGCGGACTGACAACTCATGGGGCCCTCGGGCAATAGGGGATCATGGAGCCCCTGTGTCCTTGCCCAAACTCAAAAAAGCCTATGAAAAAGGTACCAGGGGCATCTCATGGGGCCCCCTACTGACCCGGGGCCCTCGGGCAGTGCCCGACTTTATAAATGGTCAGTCCACCCCTGGTCAGAGCTGTGTTCCCTTTAATCATTCAGTCATATGTTAGTCAAAATGTTGTTTTCTCTTGAACATGATTGGGTGTTCACAGTGAACATAGTTTCAACTTATTTAGGAAGGGCAGGTTCACACTATAGAAATGCAGTCCAGATGCGTTCTGGATGCATTTCCGCACGCACATTTTTTTTTATGTTTCCAGTGCTTTTTTTATGCGTTCCACTGCGTTTTAATGCATTCCAGTTAATTTTTCCCCCTCTCTTTTTATTCAATTTAAATAGGGACATGTGCATTCCAGTGCATTTTTTATGCGTTCCAGTGCATTCTAGTGTGTTTTTGATGCGTTTTACCATGTTCCAGTGCAGTTCTGTACAGAAAAAATGCAGCATGTTCTACTTTTTTTTTCTGCAACTGGAATGCACTGGAACTGCAATCACTGATGTGAACTATAACATTGACAACCATATAACCTATTTTCTGTTTTTTTTGGACGCAGAAAAAAGCACACTGAAACACGCGTAGTGTGAACTGGCCCTAAGAGCCAGTTCACACTACAAAAATGCACTCCAGATAAGAGGCAGACTGACCATTTGGAAACTCGGGCACTGCCCGAGGGCCCGGGGTCTGTAGGGGGCCCCATGAGATGCCCCATAGGCTTTTTTGAGTTTGGGCAAGGACACAGGGGCCCCATGATCCCTTATTGCCCGGGGGCACCATGAGTTGTCAGTCCGCCCCTGCTCCGGATGCATTCTGGATATATTTTTGCTTACAGTTCACACCACATGCAGTTCCAGTGCAGTTTTTATGCAGTTTGCTATATTCCAGTATGGTTCTGTGCAGAAAAAATGCAGCATGCTCTACTTTTTTTTCTGCACCAGAAACTGACTGGAACTGACAGCACTAATGTAAACCAGGGCCATTGGAATACATAGAAAACACTGTGCATGCTTTTTTTATGCAGAAAAAAAGCTCACTGAACTGCATCTAGTGTAAACTAGCCCTAAGGGCTTTTGCATGCGTGTTTTTTATGCGTTTTTGCCACGTTCCAGTGCGTTTTTTAAGCATTACAGTTAATTTTTCCCCTTGCCTTTTCTTCAATTTAAATTGGGGCATGTGCATTCCGGGGGGGGGGGGGGTTTGTTTGCAGTTTGGTGTGTTCCAGTGCATTCTGGTGCCTTTTTGATGTGTTTTACCGCGTTCCAGTACAGTTCTGTGCAGAAAAAATGCAGCATGTTCTACTTTTTTTCTGCAACTGGAATGCACTGGAAATGCAAGCACTGATATGAACTTTGACATTGACAACCATATAACCTACTTTCTGTGCATTTTGGATGCAGAAACAAAAGCAACTGAAACGCATGTAGTGTGAACTGGTCCTTAATGTTCACTTTGCTGAATATTTACATTTCCCATTGAACAGTTTCTAAATTATTTCAGGTATTTATTTATTTCAGGTACTTATATAGTGCTGTCAATTTAGGCAGTGCTTTACATACATATATTGTACATTCACATCAGTCCCTAAGCCTCAAGGGGTGTACAATCTAAAGTCCCTAACTCACATTCATACATACACATACTAGGGACAATTTATAAAGGAGCCAATTAACCTACCAGCATGTCTTTGGAGTGTGGGAGGAAACCCACGCAGTCACAGGGAGAACATGCAAACTCCAGGCAGGTGGTGGCGTGGCTGGGATTTGAACCAACGACCCTAGTACTGCCAGGTGAATGTGCTAACCATTTAGCCACTGTGCTGTCCCAATCATTTCCAATCATTTAGTAAAGCAACCCTAGAGTGTCTATGTAATTTAGCCCTATAAGGGGGTTGATAGACAGTAGGAATTCTATATAAAAATGTAACAGAGAAATTAAAATAAACTAAGCTGTGGATACGACTCCCAGCAGCTAATGGCATTCTTATTTTCATTTTCTGAGCAGCCCCAGTATATACAGACAGTGGGGATCTGATTAAAGGCAGTGGATTACACCTCCAAGTTTCTTAAACTCCCATCATATATAATAATCTCTAAGTGCAAGCATCTCCAATCACTTCAAACTGACTCTAAAAACCTTTATCGCTGGAGAATGAATCTTGGCTGTAGTATAGAGACTCTTCTTATTCTTACTGAAGCTCAGTAAATCTGACATTTAATCCACACTGTCATATGCTAATGAGCTGACTTTTGCAACAAATGCAACCCAGGCTTCCCAGAACTATCTCCTGACACCTCCTAATCACCAGCAGAAGTTTACAGGGGATTTAAATGTTTATTGTGGCTTTTAAAACGTTCGAAATGAAAAAAGACCATTTATACAATAACTGAAAAAGTCTTTTTTTTCTATATGTGTAAAAAATTCACAGCAAGGAGCTGAGTTTAGAGAAAAGAAAAAAAAGTCATAAAAACTGAGTTGTTGCACATAACCCCCCTGAAATATATTTCATGATTCCAGTAAATAAAAAGTGAAGGCTGATTTGGGACACTTGGCAAAGCCTATATTTTGCTTATGTTTTTCTCTCCAGTTTAAATTAATCTGACTGTCAGTTATTAAAGCTTATATTATTTCTGAAACATACATGAGACAAATTCATGCATGAGAACTGGAAAAAAACGAGCTCCATGCACACTGGGCTTAAAAAAATGTCAGTTCCCTTGGCAGAAAAAAACGCTGATATAGAACGTTTTAGTACATAAGTTTAGGAGAGTTTAGCATTTTTTTCTGCCAGAAAGCTCCAATTAAAACCGCAAGGTTTTTTTTTCCTGCCTCTATACTTTGAGCCTAAAAATGCCTCTAATCGTCTAATGTGCAGGGACACATAGGATAACACTGATCTGCTTCTACAGGCAAAACACAAAACTTCTGTGGAAGCAGCGATTTTGTACATGGAGCCTATCAGCGTTTTTTATTTCTGCCAAGGGAACTAGAGTTTTCATGGAGCCCATGAACAATCAGATTTCTGAAAGCTGGAATCCTATTCGTAGGCAACATCTCCTGTCTTCTATTCTTTATTCCAGTTTTTAATAAATCTGACTCTATGGGGTTGATTTACTAAAACTGGTGAGTGCAAAATCTGGTGCGGCTGTGCAGAAACCAATCAGCTTCTATCTTCAACTTGTTCAATTAAACTTTGACAGATATAATAACTGGAAGCTATTTATTTTTCTCTGCAGTGCTGCACCATATTTTGCACTTTCCAGTTTTAGTAAATCAGCCCCTATGTCTATAGAGAATATGATGCTGTCAAAGATATTTTCATCACATAATTGCATGCCTCTTACTTTACCCAAATGCAGTTAGCAACCCAAAGTTACCAGATTGAACATGAATTTTAATATATATATATATATATATATATATATATATATATATATATATATATGTGTGTGTGTGTGTGTACACACTCACACTTTACACAATCGTTTATCGGTGGTATAGAGCTTGCATTAATGTGTGTAGTACAAACAAATCAGCAATAAACATCTGCCAGTTTCTAATCATTCAGGGCAGTAGCAAACGTAGGCCAGTTTTTGAATCGCAATATTGTTATCACATTTTCTAGTTAGAATAGCAAACACTAGGATAATTCCCCTGATTAATCATGCATATTTGGCTATATGGTATTATTATTATTAGTAGTAGTAGTATTATACGTGATTATAATAATAATAATAATGATGATGATAATAATAATAATAATAATAATAATACTTAATATTATTATTTTTATTATTATTATTCTCATACATGGTTATATGGTGTTATCAATAAAATAAAGACGTTTTAAAAGCTCAGTAAATTCGATTCTTACAAACTATAGGTGTCCTTTTATGACACAGAGAATAGCTGCGATTCAACAGATCTCAGCTATTCTCTGGTCATTCACAGTTTATAACACTTAGGAGATCCTGTCAGCCCTTCTCTGGAGATCTGTGTTCTCCCTCCAGATTCTCCAGCCCAGAGCTGGAGAATCAGAGGGACCGAAAACTAAGCAGAGATAATTTACCTCTGCTTAGTAAACTGATCTTTTACTATAATCTGGAGAGATTATAGTAAAATGAGCCGTTTTTCAGAGTTTGTAGACCGTTATCCAGCGTTTGGAAGCCGTTCTCCCTTCGTTCGGAGAACTGCTTCATAAACTGCATTCACAGGAGAACTTTGTTCTCCGAGAATGCCGGAGAACTGAGCAGCGATCTATTACCGCTGGTTCACAAACGGACACCTATTCACGTACATACCGTCCATGTGTATCTAACTGAAAATAACTATCAATAAATACAACCGTTCATCACCAGACCCCTCTGAAACATTAACGTACGATGTATAATTAAAAAAAAAACAAATGTCCGGAGCCAGAGCAGCAGGTATAAAATACAAGCAGTAAACAGCTCAGATTAGGAATTTTAATTTAATAAATGGGTGATATTGTTATAAGTAAAAACTTGTTTCTGCTTGACTGGCGCGAAAAAGATCCATAAAGGACAAGTCACATAAGGATCAATTCACAAAAACTGTTATATTTTAGATGTGTGACCGTATTATTATACTCTCATTGAATTCAGCTTAAACAACGTTCATATTTTTGAAAATAGGGATCCTTATTATTTTGTGTTGGTCTAAACTTTCCCATTGGCTATTATTTATCCATCTATTTTCTTTCTTTTTCCTTCTTCCTTTCTTTTCTTTCTTTCTTTCTTTCTTTCTTTCTTTCTTTCTTTCTTTCTTTCTTTCTTTCTTTCTTCCTTCCTTTCTTTTCTCTTGCTTTCTTTTTCTTTCTTTCTTTCTTTCTTTTTCTTTTTCTTTCTACCTTTCTTTTCTTTCTTTCTTCGTACATTATTATGCACAAGTCGGATTAGGGTTTTTGAAATTCTCAAAATAAAACATCTCACTTTTGCTCACCTTTTTATATTATTCCCTATTGCTATACAGATTAATAATATGACTTCCAGTCTGTATACCAGGCTATGGTACATTGATGTCTGTGATACAACATGGCCTACAAATGACCTAAGTAAAGTGTATGTAAATAAGGTGTTCATTTTAAACATATGCAAGAAAAAAAAATCCTGGCTAATGTTTCTTGCTCAAGAATAAGTATTTAAAATGAAAAAACTCTATCTATCTATCTATCTATCTATCTATCTATCTATCTATCTATCTATCTATCTCTCTATTCTATCATTTCAACACCCATCTATAATTTTTTTTAAATTGAGTTTTATTTAAAAATGCCAATCATACCAATATAGAGGTAGTCCGACAGTTACATAACCATTATACGATACAAATACAAACATTATTACAATACAGAAAAGGTCCCATAAATCGTACAAGAAAGGTAGAGTAATTATCAATAGAATAAGTAGGACTAGTCCACAGTGATGTCTGGGCTACATCAATCACAAGGTTGACCAAGCAAAAAATTTAAATACACAAAAAAAAAACCCATAACAAGGATCTATCATTTTTAATATCCAGAAGCTATAAACCAAATTCTGAATAGAACTTATTTATGTTAGTTTAATAATATTGATTGGAATATTAAAAAATAAACACTAACACTCCACCACCCTCTTACAAATGTATTATAAATGAGTATGTGCGAGCAAAGTGGAGTCAAAGATTAATATGCAGATATCTGAAGAAAAAAAAATATTGGGTTTGATTTAATAAAACTGAAGAGTGCAAACTCTGGTGCAGCTGTGCATGGTAGTCAATCAGCTTCTATCTTCAGCTTGTACAATTAATCTTTGGCAATAAAACCTGGAAGTTGATTGGTTTCTATGCAGAGCTTCACCACATTTTGCACTCTCCAGTTTTAGTAAATCAACCGCACTGTAGTTTTTAGTTTATAACAATGTGCCTATATATATATATTTAATTATTTTTTATTTTATTTTTTAGATGTGTGCATTTTATTTTTTAAATATATCTGCATATAATCTTCAATTCATTCTACAGTAAAAACTTCCCTTTGATTCCCACATACTAATTCCAATTACCTGTAAAGTCATGCAGGACTACGATTACTATATTGTCCCATAGGCTGTTTTAGACAGCATCCTGTTCCCATAACAACCAGTGACACCAGTACTTTGATTTGACAGCTGAAAACCAGATTTGCTGCTGTTTAGTTTTCATAAATCAGCCTCCCTGTCACAGCCCCTAGCAATGGTGTGTCATCTGTGAGTATTTATTGTGGTTGTGTAAAATGTGCAGTAATGTCCACTTACCTGTCAGGGGTGGAGAGATATTTCTGTTTCTCGAACCTCTTCTCCAGCCCCATAAGTTGCAGCTCTGTGAACACAGTCCGGCTTCTCCTGCCCTTCTTGGCTTTGCTGCCTTGCTCGGACATCCCGCTCTCCAGCTTACCCCGCAGGTGCAGTTCTAGGGGCAGGTGGTGGGCGGAGCCGGACCCGCCCTGGAGGCCCGAGCTGGCTGCAAGCAGTGCGGAGCTGATGGGGGAGCCTAGGCCGGGGCAAGTAAGAGGGCCCAGGGGGAACTTGAAGACCGAGGCCTGCTCTGCCTTTAGTAGGGCTGTGGAGAGACCAGACAAAGCGTTATTAGCTAGAATCCCTATAGGATAACATATCAGCAAAATAGTCCGATTTACTAAAAACTGGAACAGATGTAGATAGCAATCAAAGGTTGCCCCTTTAAAAAAAATATGTAAGTTTTGTTATAGATGTCAGTGCCGTTTCCTAGAGTTTCGTGATCCAATTTTTGTAAATCACCTACTGTGATCAAAAGAATAGAACATTATCATCCTGCAACTATTGGGTTAAGAAAAACTTTTCTTGCGCCATACCACACTTTAGAGTGTGTAAAGAACCAATCACAGGGTGTAGATAATAAAACAAATGTATTATTTGTAATAAATGAAACAAATGTAATAACCATATTGGGACCTCCTAGGCCTGCAGTCATGAGTATACCAGTCCAAAGAACTTATATATTCGATGTGTTGTTCTGAATGTATAAATTGTCTTTGTGCTATATGGATTAATAGTGCTGGGAGAGGGTACAACATTTACAAAACAAGAACATATTACCTTTTGTACCACTTGCTCCTCCCTCTTAGATTGTAAGCTCCAAGGAGCAGGGCCCTCCTTACCCTCTTGTATTGAACTGTATCCCTGCTGTATTGTCTCCCTTTACATTGTGAAGCGCTGAGCAAACTGTTGGCGCTATATAAATCCTATATAATAATAATAATTATTTATATATATATATATATATATATATATATATATATATATATATATATATATATATATATATATATATACATATATATATACAGGATCATATATCTTTCTGAGATAACTATCCATCTTCTTTTCCCGTTTAAGTCTATATGACCAATTTATTGCATTTACAAATATATAAAATTTTACAAAAGCCTGTCTGCACCTCATACAGACTGGTCTGATTTACTATAGAGCCTCACATAGTTTAGAAATGACATCAATGTATATTTTAGAAACCATTCCATGAAAAAACAGGTAAAGAGAGATTGTTTTTTAATATTACTTGAATATTTATATGTTGGGACCTAACTAGCCTAGGACGACGAGAAACCTATATTTTAGAAAAGCAATCAACAGATGACATATACACATATAATAACAAAAATATACAAATAAAATCCAATACAAATATGTAATGTACTACATTTACCATAGGTAAATACTAGGTAAAGGTTGGTTCATTTACATAACGGATCTAAATATATGATGATGATATTTTGTATAACTTTGAAGACTTAAATGACATTTTCTATACATGGAAGTGGAAACTGGAACCAGCATAGGAACAATCCCAGATTGTGCACTCAGGATAATATAATATTATGATCTTACTGGTTGTCAGGAAGCCCTGTATAATGCACACATTTATAAAGCAGAATTATTTTAGTTGTGTAACCCCAGTGTAAAATGTGCTGGTAGAGTAGAAGGGTAGAAGTCTGCGAAGGTTACATATACAGCAGGTTACAATTACTAAATAACTATTTGAACTCATGTGAAAGCTACATTCGACTATCTCAATATGTAACAGATATTAACAGATTTTCTATAGTTTTTATAAAGCATGTCAGTTAGAACATGCGGCTAAGGACCTGCAATTTAAGGATAGCTACAAACATGAAATATCCAGTTACTTTTACATAAGGAATTATACACCAAAGGTTTAGGCCATTGATGAAATTATACAGCACAAACATGTTATAACAAGATATACTAATATTATTATTATTGTTATTATTATAGTTGTTGTTCCACACTATTTCTTATAAAGCTAAAAAATGACATATGTAAAATTTTGAGCATGTTTTTGTGGCCTGATAGTATATGAACTTCTTTAAGTATTTTAAATAATAATATTTGAAATTATTTAAATCTAAAAAGTAGTAAGTACCTGACTTCCCTTTGTATTGAATAATTACTACAACTTTTTTTAGACATATATATAGAGAGAGAGAGAGAGAGAGAGAGAGAGAGAAATAATAGAGAGGAAAGAAAAGAAAGAAAGAAAGAAAGAAAGAAAGAGAGAAAGAAAAGAAAAGAAAAGAAAGGAAGACAGAAAAAGAAAGAGAAATAGATAGATGGATAATTAATAGCCAGTGGGAAAGTTTAAACCAACACAAAATAGTATGGATCCATATTTTCAAAAATATGAACGTTATTTTAAGCTGAATTCAATGAGAGTATAATAATAGAGAGAGAAAGAAAGAAAGAAAGAAAGAAAGAAAGAAAGAAAGAAAGAAAGAAAGAAAGAAAGAAAGAAAGAAAGAAAGAAAGAAAGAAAGAAAGAAAGAAAGAGAAAGAAAGGAAAGGAGAGGAAAGAAGCGAAAGGAAGAAAGAAAGAAAGAAAGAAAGAAAGAAAGAAAGAAAGAAAGAAAGAAAGAAAGAAAGAAAGAAAGAAAGAAAGAAAAAGAAAAGAGAGGAAAGAAGCGAAAGAAAGAAAGAAAGAAAGAAAGAAAGAAAGAAAGAAAGAAAGAAAGAAAGAACACCTTATTCACTAAGAGAACATACACTTTGCTTACTAGATTGTGTCTAGACCATGTTGTATCACACACATGAATGTAGCATAACTTGGTATACAGACTAGAAGTCATATATATCTGTATAGTAATAGGGAATAATTTAAAAAGTGGAGCAAAAGTGGGCTGTTTTATTTTGGGACACTGCAAAACCCTTATTAATACGATCTGTAAGAAAGAAAGAACCTTTTTTTTATAGATAAGCATATTTTTTAAAAAAAAAAGTCCATTCACTGCCCTGTGGTGTGTTGATTTATTTACATAGTAATATTTTCAGGATCATCAGAAAAAAGCTGACATTTTCACACCATTAGATAGAGGTGACAAGTGGAAAAGAATTTGGCCTGTCATTTCCAGTCTCTTGACCTAATTTAAAAATGTAATAACAATGCAAATAACTATGGAAACAATTTTAGAAGCGGTACTAGAGTGTATCTATCTTTCTATCTATCTATCTATCTATCTATCTATCTATCTATCTATCTATCTATCTATCTTTGTTTTAAATGTGTATATATTATATACACACACAGACACACAGACCGCCACTTTTTATTGTATGTGTATAGGGGTCTCAGTATGATGGGTGTATGTTGTGTCCTGGTCCCATCCCTGCACTGACCCTACCATGATAGAAGATAGTGTACAATCACACAGCATCCTACCGAGGTGGTTGTGGTAGGGTCTGGCAGAGAGCAGAGCCTGCACCCCGAACTTGAGCAGCTCCCCGGTAGGGGGGGAGATTTTGGGGTCCTGATGGTCGGTGAGGATCTCTTCTATCATGAAACTCCGGTACCGGTGGGATCTGTGGTCGGCGAACGTCTCATGGGGGAAGTAGTGCGCCCCGATATCCAGGGGGTGCTGCATGGTGCTCTCCTCGGTCACACAGCCCCCTCCCGATCCAACACTCTCTGTCAGTCCGATGATGAGCTAGAGCGGACAGTCCGAAGCCCCCAGGTGCGTGCAGGACTCCCTGAGACCCCCTCTCATTCTCCTCAGGGGGGGGTGACAGCCGGTGTCCCCTCTGGATGGTGACCCCGATGATGGTGAGAGAAGTCACAGATCCTCTCCTCCACTATGCCCGGAGCTGGCTGAAGTCTGCTGCGGGAATGACACCAGCCTGAAACTTTCCAAACTTCTCTGGGAGTGCTGGCTAGCCCCGCCCCTCTCTGACAAGCAGCCTATGATCTCCCGACCTCCAAGACAGGACGGAGCGGAGGGGAGGGGGAAGGGGCGGGGCCGATCCCCCTGCAGTCCTCTCCAACATATCATTTCCCACCATGGCAAATTATCAGCAAGATTAGACTCTTACTTTTAATTCAAAACAGGCCCACAAGCCAATTATCTGATCCTGGGTAATGGTGTGATTACACCTCAACAATGACAGACACAGATACACAACATCAATCTGCACAGCTCACCAGACATTTCCTCGTGTAGTTTACAGTAAATCACCAGGTGATTGCTTCATGGTCATAAATAAGGCCAAGTGACTGCTAGAAACAGGATCCTCTCCGACTCACAGGAGAAGTACAGCAGCGATCATTACATTTAATTACATTCACCGAGCCCAAATAATTCGTTTACTTAAGCATGTTATTGTACTTAAAAAATGGATGTGTATATATGGATATATTATACAGGTGGGGGGGGGGGGGGAGAGAGAGGGATGGGAATATGGAATGGGAAATGCCACTGGACAGGTTACATCCCTCTATAGTATCGTACAAGAAAAAACATAATTCATTTGGGAGAAAGGGAGTAATCAGAGAAATTGTACATATGTATGTGTATATATAGGTTAGGTATTGCTACTGTACTTAAAAAAATAGGAATTTTAATTATTTCATATATATATATATATACAGGGAGAGAGAGAGAGAGAGAGAGAGAGAGAGAGAGAGAGAGAGAGGGAGAGAGAGAGAGAGAGAGAGAGAGAGAGAGAGAGAGAGAGAGAGAGAGAGAGATCCGTCTATACGCAATGCCATTGGACAGGCTACATCCTTCTATAGTATCTCATAAATCAAAGAATTTTACATATGTATGTGTATATATAGGTTAAGTATTGTTACTGTACTTAAAATATATAGAATTTGAATTCTATTTATTATATATATATATATATATATACACACAGAGAGAGAGAGATTCATGCATACAGAAATACATGGGGATTGCCATTGAACAGAGTACATTTTTCTATAGTATCTTATCGTCAGAGAGATTGTATATTATTTGTTATTATAAATATTATATAATTGTAATATATATAGGGGCTACCTCCTTCTATAGCATGTTCTAATCATATAAATTGTATTATATATATATATATATATATATATATATATATATAGGTAGATATATGTATTATGTAGGTGGGCAGCTGTTGTCACCCTCAGATGAGAATGAAAGAGGGTCTCAGGGAATTTAGTATGCTATTATACATAAAATATAGAATTTTAATTCATTTATATATGATCCATACATACACACATATATAGATCAGCTTTACAGAGAGATACATATATACATACATACATACACAGATTTAAATGCTCTGCCAGGGCCATGAATATGTATTAAATATATGTATTTATATTATACAGATGATTTTTATTTCTGCCGTATATTTATAGCGAGAGAGAAAAATATATACATACATATATGGATCCACAGATTCAATTTCTCTATGAAAACATCTACCATTACAGAAATGCCATTGGACAGGCTATATCCATGCACAGCATCTTATAACACATAATATACCACATTTTTGCGGATAGGGGAGTAAACTCCTTTGTATTGTATTTAGCACAATGGTCAGTGAAAACAAACAAGGGAATAAATAGAATAAACCCCGCTATCCTGGTAGGGTGAAGTGTCATATATTAGTAAATAACATAACAGGATCCCTTAATAAATTCAGTCCCAAATGAATGAAAAAGTAAGTAAAGTAATTGCTCAATCATAAAGTAAGAAGTTTGCACTGGGTGACCATGAAATATATAAGTAAGTACCTGTTGCTCAGAAGCCACATCAATAGGAATCCGACACAGAGGCAGATGTTCTGCAGAAATAGGTGAGGATGGAAGCTGAGCAAAGAGCAATGCTCTGCAGATGTCCATCAATTCGAAAGAGGTATAAAAAAGAAAATATTTCAGTCCTGAGGTTTTTGCATAGAAAGGAAAATATAAAATACATACGAATATGATCTGTTTTTTTTCCCCATTAAATATATTTAAGCAATGTTTTCCTTTTTTCGGGTGTAATTGATCAGCCAGTTGATATTGTTCTGTGGCCCATTATTTTATAGTTTACGATTTTGTTTTTGCAGCCAGTATATTGAAAATCATACAAGTGCACGATTTTAAGACCAAAATAGTTTTTATTATATCTAAAAAATGAAAACGAATAAACTGCCTTACAATTGGACATTGCCAAGTTGATAGACATGAGAATTGTCAGATTCCAAAACTCAGCTAATCACCTGTACAGGAAAGGTTATTAGAATCGAGCATTTTGGGATTTATTATCGATGCACGATGAGATTCTCGAATAATCAAATAGACAAAATTCGCATTCCGAATTCATCAAACTTTCAATCAGCTAACAGTAAAAATATTTTGATTTCTTGTAGAAACGTCTGGAGCCAGAACAGCTTCACTAGACAGGCGATGTTTTAGTAAATCTCCCCATCTGGCTATCCTGTAATAATAATATTGGGTGCTAACTGTATTTGAAATATCCACACCTTGATATGAAGGAGCTATTGTATTAGATTTTGAACTCTTTTGATCAATCCTATATATTAATTATTTCTGGAAATATTGTATGTAATATTACAGCATGTATTGCTCTGCAGAACGATCAGATTGGTGATGATGAAAATGCAATAAATATGATGGGAAATGGTGAGGATACAGTGGGAGTGATTTACTAAAGCAGGGGAGACTGTTCACTTAGCAAGATTAATGTTCATTTAGCTTATAACATGGGGAGCACCTGTTTTTTTTTGCAGAAAAATAATGGATTTTTGCTGATACATGATTGAAATATTTAAGTGAACATAACTTTACCGTATTTACTAAGTCCAGTAAGCATTCACTTTGCAAAGTGATAATTGTACAATCCTTTTGAAAATCAATCCAAGTAGTTATGAAGCCTTCTTATAGGTCCCACTGAGCAGTGGGAAGAATGATGCATACAGGGTCCCTTGGTACGATAATGTGGCAGTTAAAGGGTTCCTAGAAATATTGCAAAGTATTTGGAGATGATTTTCAGTGACACAAATGATTTACAGCATTCAGAGGTTGGTAGTACATAACAAAGAGTGCAGAGGTGAATAGTATGTAATGCAGAGTTCAGAGGTCAGGGGTAAGTAATTCAGAGTCAGAGGTCAATAATATGTAATAGTATACAGTCAGGTCCATAAATTTTGGGACATCGACACAATTCTAACATTTTTGGCTTTATACACCACCACAATGGATTTGAAATTAAACGAACAAGGTGTGCTTTAACTGCAGACTGTCAGCTTTAATTTGAAGGTATTTACATCCACATCAGGTGAATGGTGTAGGAATTACAACAGTTTGCATATGTGCCTCCCACTTGTTAGGGACCAAAAGTAATGGGACAGAATAAAAATCATAAATCAAACTTTCACTTTTTAATACTTGGTTGAAATCGTTTGCAGTCAATTAAAGCCTGAAGTCTGGAACGCATAGACATCACCAGACGCTGGGTTTCATCCCTGGTGATGATCTGCCAGGCCTCTACTGCAACTGTCTTCAGTTCCTGCTTGTTCTTGGGGCATTTTCCCTTCAGTTTTGTCTTCAGCAAGTGAAATGCATGCTCAATCGGATTCAGGTCAGGTGATTGACTTGGCCATTGCATAACATTCCACTTCTTTCCCTTAAAAAACTCTTTGGTTGCTTTTGCAGTATGCTTTGGGTCATTGTCCATCTGCACTGTGAAGTGGCGTCCAATGAGTTCTGAAGCATTTGGCTGAATATGAGCAGATAATATTGCCCGAAACACTTCAGAATTCATCCTGCTGCTTTTGTCAGAAGTCACATCATCAATAAATACAAGAGAACCAGTTCCATTGGCAGCCATACATGCCCATGCCATGACACTACCACCACCATGCTTCACTGATGAAGTGGTATGCTTAGGATCATGAGCAGTTCCTTTCCTTCTCCATACTCTTCTCTTCCCATCACTCTGGTACAAGTTGATCTTGGTCTCATCTGTCCATAGGATGCTGTTCCAGAACTGTGAAGGCTTTTTTAGATGTCGTTTGGCAAACTCTAATCTGGCCTTCCTGTTTTTCAGGCTCACCAATGGTTTACATCTTGTGGTGAACCCTCTGTATTCACTCTGGTGAAGTCTTCTCTTGATTGTTGACTTTGACACACATACGCCTACCTCCTGGAGAGTGTTCTTGATCTGGCCAACCGTTGTAAAGGGTGTTTTCTTCACCAGGGAAATAATTCTTCGGTCATCCACCACAGTTGTTTTCCGTGGTCTTCCGGGTCTTTTGATGTTGCTGAGCTCACCAGTGCATTCCTTCTTTTTCAGAATGTTCCAAACAGTTGTTTTGGCCACGCCTAATGTTTTTGCTATCTCTCTGATGGGTTTGTTTTGTTTTTTCAGCCTAATGATGGCTTGCTTCACTGATAGTGACAGCTCTTTGGATCTCATCTTGAGAGTTGACAGCAACAGATTCCAAATGCAAATAGCACACTTGAAATAAACTCTGGGCCTTTTATCTGCTCATTGTAATTGGGATAATGAGGAAATAACACACACCTGGCCATGGCACAGCTGAGAAGCCAATTGTCCCATTACGTTTGGTCCCTTAACAAGCGGGAGGCACATATGCAAACTGTTGTAATTCCTACACCGTTCACCTGATTTGGATGTAAATACCCTCAAATTAAAGCTGACAGTCTGCAGTTAAAGCGCATCTTGTTCGTTTAATTTCAAATCCATTGTGGTGGTGTATAGAGCCAAAATCGTTAGAATTGTGTCGATGTCCCAATATTTATGGACCTGACTGTATGTAATACGAATTTCATAGGAAAGCAGTGCAGAGGTCAGGAGTAAGTATTTCAGAGTTCAGCAATCTATAGTATGTAATACAGAGTGCAGAGGTTAGGAGTAAGTAACGTAGAGTGTAGAGGTCAGTAGTATGTAATATAGGTGTCCATTTATGACACAGAGAATAGCTGCGATTCAACAGATCTCAGCTATTTTCTGGTCATTCACAGTTTATGACACTCAGGAGATCATGTCAGCCCTTCTCTGGAGATCTGTGTTCTCCCTCCAGATTCTCCAGCCCAGAGCTGGAGAATCAGAGGGACCAAAAACTAAGCAGAGATAATTTACCTCTGCTTAGTAAACTGATCTTTTACTGTAATCTCTCGAGATTATAGTAAAATGAGCCGTTTTCCAGAGTTTGTAGACCGTTCTCCAGCGTTTGGAGACCGTTCTCCCTTTGTTCGGAGAACTGCTTCATAAACTGCATTCACAGGAGAACTGTGTTCTCCGAGAATGCCGGAGAACTGAGCAGCGATCTATTACCGCTGGTTCATAAACGGACACCATAGAGTTCAAAGGTCAGGAGTAAGTATTGCAGAATTCAGAGATCTATATGTGTCCTTTTATCATGCAGCGGTAAATGACTGCTGCTCAGTTCTCTGGTATTCTCAGAGGAGACAGTCTCTGAATGCCTTTTCATGAAGCGGTGTAGATCGCTTCTCCGAATGAGGAGAGAAGCGATCTACAAATGCTTTGAATGCTAGAAAACATCTGCTTTTACTGTAATCTCGCAAGATTACAGTAAGAGATCAGTCAAACACCGTTTACTAAGCAGCCGTAAATTACCGCTGCTTCATTTGCGGTTCCTCCGATTCTCCACCTCTGGGCTGGAGAATCTGGAGGGAGAACACAGATCGTCATTGAAGGGCTGACATCGCTCCTTCATACACGAACAGTCTGTGTGCTGAGATGATCAGCGGAGAACATGTTCTCCACTCATCATTTCTGTTTCCTAAACCACTAATGATCGGAGATCAGCAACGATCCTTAGGATTGCCGCTGATCTCAGTTTCATAAAAGGACACCTTAGTATGTAATGCAGAGTGCAGAGTTTAGGAGTAAGTAACGTAGAGTGTAGAGGTCAGTAGTATTAATGCAGAGTTCAAAGGTCAGGAGTAAGTATTGCAGAGTTCAGAGATCTATAGTATGTAATGCAGAGTACAGAGGTTAGGAGTAAGTAACGTAGAGTGTAGAAGGTCAGTAGTATGTAATGTAGAGTTCAAAGGTCATTGGCCAATCAGTGATCACATGATTGGGACCTTGCACAGAGGTCCCATACAATGATCGGTGTTCCACTGTGTCCAGAGGACACAGTGGGCACCGGATCGTGGTGCTGCGCGCTCCCAGTGAGCGTGCACAGGCAGGGGGCAGGAAGGCCATTTATAAACCGCCATCCACCTCTGCACTGCTCTCATCTGGCAGTTTATGTACATGGGCCAGACGGGAAGTGGTTAAAGTGATTGTAAACCTCAAACATGAAATATGAACAAAGCATATCCTTCTATAGTGTGTACTTGTCTCAATTAAGAACACTAGGGGTGGAATTACTAAAACTGGAGAGTGCAAAATATGGTGCAGCTCTGCATAGAAACTAATCAGCTTCCAGGTTTTTTTTCCAGCTTTAGTAAATCAACCACATAGTGTCACTTCTGTCTGCTTCTTCATTTCTCTGCTGTTAGCATGAGTCTCTTCTGACAAGTTTTCCTGACACCAAGAGAAAAAAGGTGACAGGGGAAGGAGTTCCAGCAGATTGACAGCTTCAGTCCTGTCCCTGTGAGCTGTGTGAAGGGGGTGTGTCTCTTCACTCCAATCAGCTCTCAGAGCTCTCTTCATTGAGCTCTGCAGAGTGTAACTTCAGCACTCTGTCCCCTTTTTTCTGAACTCTTAGAAAAGCTTTATAAATTCAGCATTTTGAATGGATGTAGAGAAAAGAAGACTATAGAGAAACAGGTACAACTTATGCAGGAGGATTTGGTTCATCTTTGTGTATCACCTGAGACCAGTTACTTCACTAGGTATATGTAAGGGTTTACAACCACTTTAATTGCTTTTGTTAAAGAATTGCGCCAAAAAATGTATCTACAACAGTTTTGGGTCTGATAGAGTCTCTTGACCAAAATTCAGGTAGATGTAATTTGCTCCACTTCTACATTGTGATGCAACACCTGCGCCAAATTTAAAATAAAATACCGGCAGGTTGTACAGTATCTTATGAATGTGGAGCCAACTTTCTTTTGGTGTACAGAGATGGATTTCGCGAAGATGTCTCACATGTTTTCTAACAGTGGCGCAACAGGTATCAAATTAATTTACAAATTCTTGAATTTGAATTGAGTACATGAATTTGGCGCATGCTCCTCCACTTTTATATTGCAATTGAGACACATCTGTGCAATCTTTATGAGTTCCAGGGAGTGTGATCTGAGCCCACCACAAGACCACTACAATGTAAGCGATGCTTACTATACAAAACAATAGTGCAGCACTAAAATAAATTAAAATGTATGTGCAATACAATAGTGCAATGCAAATATGTCAAACTCTTATGTCACCACAAATTAAAAAAATAAAGGAATCCAAATTTGAAGCCAAAAACTGTGAATTCAGTGGGTCTTTGATTATGAGGTAAATGACAGATGTGGATGTCAAACGCCACCAAAACGTCTAAATGATGAACCACACAGCACCTCGATGTACAAGAAAGGGAGGCTTGCCAGAATCATATGACCCCCAATTAAGTATGGTCAACCAACACTTGTGTATCAATCCAAGATCCAGTCTGGGCAGAGATGGAACACACGCCACTATGCATACGTAATCCCGCTGAAGCCATCTTGGATTTTGGAATATGAGTTGCTTATATGATAGTGCCTGATTGTCATCTTTTCATTGTAAATGCATTTACCACATTAAATTGGTATTTTAATCAGGATTACAAAATGGAGAGCTTGCCTTTTTCTTTTTCATGATACTACGTCCAACTGAGTATATATGCACAGAGATCTGATATAAAGCAGCACTACCATTGTTTGACATGTGGTTTTGAGGAAAGCTGGATATCTTGGATTGATATACAAGTGCTGGATGACCACTCTTAATTGGGGGTCATATGATTCTGGTGATATGCAAGTGCTAGATGACCACTCTTAATTGGGGGTCATATGATTCTGGTGATACGCAAGTACTGGATGACCACTCTTAATTGGGGGTCATATGATTCTGGTGATACGCAAGTGCTGGATGACCACTTTTAATTGTTGGGTCATATGATTCTGGTGATACACAAGTGCTGGATGACCACTCTTAATTGGGGGTCATGTGATTCTGGCGATACACAAGTGCTGGTTGACCACTCTTAATTGGGGGTCATGTGATTCTGGCGATACACAAGTGCTGGTTGACCACTCTTAATTGGGGGTCATATGATTCTGGTGGTGCACAAGTGCTGGTTGACCACTCTTAATTTGGGGTCATATGATTCTGGTGATGCACAAGTGCTTGTTGACCACTCTTGATTGGGGGTCATATGATTCTTGTGATACACAAGTGTTGGTTGACTACTCCTAATTAGGGGGATCATATGATTCTGTTAATCCTCCCTTTGTTGTACATCGAGGTGCTGTGTGATTCATCATTCAGAAGTTTTAGTGGCGTTTGACATCCACATCTGTCATTTCCCTCATAATCGAAGAACCACTGCATTCACAGTTTTTGGCTTCACATTTGGATTCCTTTATTTTTTTCAATTTGTGGTGACACATAAGAGTTTGATATATTTGCATTGCACTATTGTATTGCACATACATTTTAATTTATTTTAGCGCTGCACTATTGCTTTGTGTTGTTTATTATATTATGTATTATGGTATCTTGCTAGCTGCTATGGATTTTGACATCCAACGGAGTCCTAGCGCGTTTTTTTTTTCCCTCATTTATAATGCTTACTATAACATGTGTGCTCATAGTCCTAAGGCTATAAATAAGGGACTCTGCTCTATTTTGCAGCAGAACTTGAATAATACAATCTGTATGTTTTATTTTACTGGGTATAGCCTAGAAGTCTATGGAAAAGCATTAACAAGCATTGTTTGTGTGTTTGGAAGCATTTCCAGCCTTATCAAGCTGACTGTTGACCAGTAGATCTCCATATAAAAATGCACGCAAAATTCAGAAAAATGGGCTTTACCTATTGCATTGAATCACATGATAGCCTGTTACATCGTCCATTGAAAATATAAATAAAAAGCAACCAAATCTCAGAGGCATAGGTGTGAATGAATCCTAAGTCGTAACCTGGAAATTACACAGAGCTTCCTCTCTTTGCTCCCAGCAGCTAAACAGAGTGTCAGGGGAGGTTATGGGAGGTAAGTATTTTAAGTGCTGTTGGCATAGGCAGCATTAACCTGAATCTGTTACTTTGTACTGCATGTGGAAAGCACATGTTCTTATTCGTTTTAGTAACTCAGAACCAGATTCAGCAAGCTTTTCATTAGGCTTCTGCGCAGGACTGCAGCCTCTTGTCAAGTGATTGAACAGCCTCACACTATTGAAATTACACCGACTTCATACTCTCACTTTTTGTACATCACTGATACACAACAGCACATTTTGTGCTATTTTTTACTTCAAAATAATTTGATTGGCTACTCACTATTTATAATACAACTTCTACTATTTTTACGTTTCATAAACAATCCCCCCCATTCAGTGTCGTATTTATAAGGGGGGCAAAAGGGACAAGTGCCCTGAGCCCCCTTGACATAAGGGGCCCCCTCTGTACAAAAGTAATATAAAACAATATAAAAAAATAATATATAATATTTAAAACATTTTCTTTTATTGAATGTATGTTAGGAAGTAATATTTTGCTGGTCATCATCTGATTTAAGAGGATCATAGATACATAGAGCACATAAACTCATAAGGAAGCTGGCCTATGACTGCCTGTGTGTATATGTGTGTGTGTAGGTGTGACCAGGGGCGGACTGAAAACTCATGGGGCCCCCGGGCAATAGGGGATCATGGGGCCCCTGTGTCCTTGCCCAAACTCAAAAAAGCCTATGAAAAAGGTACCAGGGGCATCTCATGGGGCCCCCTACTGACCCCGGGCCCTCGGGCAGTGCCCGAGTTTCCAAATGGTCAGTCCGCCCCTGGGTGTGACCACAGAATTACATTGTTTCATTAATTTTTAAAATGTGTGACTGTCATTGAGAATGTAAACCAACTCTGTGTATAAAAGGTCCCTCGAACCTAAGTGCCCTGGCTGGGCCCCCCAAGGTCTACATCTGGCCCTACCCCAATCAATACATTATTATACCAGCTTCAAGATTCATTGATATTGTGATGTTCATTCATTTTATTTTTTCCTATGGGACATCTCAATTATCTTTCTGCAGCTTCACAAAAGATGAAAAGAAAATGTATTCCTAGGAGCAGGCTGGGAATGTCTGAGATATCCCAGAATGCTTTGATAAAATACATTTTAACAGAGCATCAAGTTGATGTGTTAGTAAATGTAGGGGTGATCTTGTCATTGCCAAGAGTCATGAATGCTGGTAGTTTCTTGTGCATGCTGGGAACATGCAAAGCATGATGGGAGCTTCCAAGGCCTTTCTATGAAGAACTATGCAACGATGGACCAGTCATGGCCAAGCATCTGTTTTCCAGATGTCATCCTGGCATTTCAGTGGAGCAAGAGTCTGGGTGTGCGACTTGGTCCATTAATATCTGTAGAAAGAGAGAGTTGTGTGTTTATAAATTCAGCTTTCATAAACTTCCTGTATAATATCGGATTGGTTCTGTATGGTGCTTAAATATAGCTATGAGATTTGAATGAAAGATAACGCAATCTGCGTGCGGAATACATTTTATAAATGAAGGGAGATTTAAAGGAAAATTTGCTGTCCATATTATTTTACGATTTTTTTAGGCTAATTGTCACGCCTAGCGTTGATGGTCAAGCACTATGGCTGGCTTCTGTGTTCTTCGCCTATAGCAGCCTCCTTTTTCATATGGCAAGCAGATCTACCGGTACAGTTGCCCCCAGGTCTTATACACAATGCTATAGTGCCTGGCTTCCATGCCAGGGCAGGTGCAAACCAGGGGCGGACTGACCATTTGGAAACTCGGGCACTGCCCGAGGGCCCAGGATCAGTAGGGGGCCCCATGAGATGCCCCTGGTACCTTTTTCATAGGATTTTTTGAGTTTGGGCAAGGACACAGGGGCCCCAAGATCCCCTATTGCCCGGGGGAGTTGTCAGTCTGCCCCTGGTGCGAACTAAGCACAGGGAACAGCTACCAGGATGCTGGAATAACAATAGATACAAATTGGTCAGGAGCGTTACACTCTCCTTACATGAATACATTTTTTAAATAAATGCTTTAAATCTGTGAGTTTTTTTGTAATATATACAATTTTTGTATTCCGAATAAACATAAGATACGAAAAAAGAAAGAAAGGGTTCCCAGAGCATAATAGATTAGGGATAGCACAGCACATGAAGTTCCCTTTTAGGCATGCTGTCTCTCATTGTATCTCTGGATGGAGCCATCCTGAAGGAATAAGTCACTCATTCACTGGTGTGTGAAAATTTCAGTTTGAGCTATTGAGCTCTGTAGAAGAAAACAGGCATTTACAATAGCAGAAACTGAAAAACATTAGATTTTATCTAAAGTCAAACCTTTTTTTCAGTTTTGGATAGCATAGTGAGGGCAGTTGTATATTTTGGTTTTGTGCTGCCCTAGGCAACACTAAATTGGGGTCTGCCCCCCCTCCCCCCCATGTATTAGAACATAATAAGAGAGAGAGAGACATACTGCTGTATATATCCAGCACTACATCCATCATCAGAGGGGAGATCAATCAGGATCTGACAGATTATTCCTTGGCAGGGAAATACCCCACCTACCTGTTCAGCTCATTGTCCACCCTGGCTGACAATCAGCTAGTCTTTCATGAATCATCCCAGTCCGTGTTCCCCATCCCCAACACATACCTAGGGTGTGCCCACAAAGATGGGACGGGCGGGCCACCTCCAACCTACCAGATCCCATGCACACTCTGCGATGGCTACCAGCACCCTCCTGCCTGGCGTGGCCTTCCTCCGCTCGATTCGTCACCTGAGCTGTGGCCTATAGCTATATCACTGCTGCCAGGGGGGGGGGTGTCTCCCCCCTGAAAAGTGCCGCCCTAGGCAAACGCATTGTTTGCTTTGCAGTAAATACGCCCCTGAGTGAGCGGTTGTAAACTCTGTCACAATTTTAAAGGGGAATTAATCTATTGACAACTATCAATAAGGGGATTTTCATCACTCTGCAGAGATTTTATCTTGTTCCCTGTTGTGTCAATGGGAGAGCAAATGAGGGCTTGCAGCCAGAGAGGTGGCATTTTTAAAAGAGGGTCAGCTTTGGCAGATCCTGAATTTTTCTCATTGCCAGTTTCATTTTAGGGGTAGAAGGCATTTACCTAGAGTTTGCACCTTCAATTATTCTCTAAAGCAGTGGTTTCTAGCAAATACTTCAAATAAGACCAGAAACGCCACTCCAAGCGCAAACAGAACCACCCCTTTCTCAGTGTGTTTCACGACACACCCATATTTAGGGCAATTTTGCAAAAACATGCAAAAAACTACAGTCTACAGCAACTATCCAGCATTCATGTTTCAGCAAACTGATGGAAAGTAAACTGCAATTAGTTAGTTTAGGTTTCTTATCTACCTGATCCCACCCCTATATTTAGGCAATGTTTTTTGATATGAGTACTGTATGTGTTTGCATACCTATACTCAACATACCAACAGTAAACATGGCAAAGCATCGCGACCGTGGAATTTGTACAGCCCTGTCAGGCTGTGATGTTAACATTTGGGTGGGCCCAGGGGATGGTAAAACTGTGGCTAAGCAACCTGTTTTTACCTGTTATTAATGCAAAGGCTGCAGAAAAACTCATGTTCAAGGAGCCAACAACCAAAGAAATGTAATCAAAATCAACTAATCAGCAGCCAATTTTCATCCTCCTTCCCACTCCAAACTGATGAAATGTAATCTGTAATAAGTGGCATTTGGTTACTTACCATCCTATCCCATCTCTACTATTATTTATGTGTGGAGTTCAGATAGCCATACACATATACGTTTCTAAAAGAAATCTGTCTATGCTAAAGAGTGGAGATTGATGAGTCCTCCATGCCGGCTATTGAAGACTGAGGGAAGCCAGCCGCAACTGCTAGAATACTCAAATAATGGCTGCATCTGATTGAATGCAGTCACTATTCAGCTGCCAATTTTCCACTTGGCTCCTTCTACAAAAGTTGAGCATTCAACTTTTGATGAACCTGGTGATAGCAACAGGGGCACCCACAGATCATATTTTGGCCAATTCAGCAGAAATTTGATGGAATTCCAGCCATGTATGGCAGACTTTAATGTGTATTTATGTAGCTGTTTATTTACTATATAGCAGGGCCGGACTGACAACTCATGGGGCCCCCGGGCAATAGGGGATCATGAGCCCCTGTGTCCTTGCCCAAACTCAAAAAAGCCTATGAAAAAGGTACCAGGGGCATCTCATGGGGCCCCCTACTGACCCCGGGCCCTCGGACAGTGTCCGAGTTTCCAAATGGTCAGTCCGCCCCTGCTATTTAGTATATAGAGATAGATAGATATAGAAAATATTGGGGTTGATTTACGCGGCAAATAGACTGTGCACTTTGCAAGTGCAGTTGCTCCAGAGCTTAGAAAATGAGACAAAGCTTCACTTTCCAAAGAATACCCAATCACAAGCAAGGAAAATAAAAAGAGCTACCCCTAATTTACTAATCTCTGGAGCAACTGCACTTCCAAAGTGCACAGTCTGTTTTGTTTTTAGTACATCAACCCCAAAGGGGTTTGGCATATATAGTTGAAAAGATATAAAACAACAGCAGTAAAACGTATGAAGTGGAACTTCACCCAAAAGTTGAAGTTACACTTTTTCGCCTCCCGCTACCACCACTTTTGGACACAAAAGTACCAGTGGGTACCTGGTTTTGACATGAGACGGGTGCAGTGTGCATGTACATGAGAGGGGTGTGGAGTGTATCACAGCGAGTAGTATGTACATGAGAGGGGTGTGGAGAGTATGACGGCGGGTAGTATGTATATAAGAGGGGTGCAGAGTGTATGGCAGCCAGTAGTATGTACATGGGAGTGGTGTGGAGTGCATGACAGTGGGTAGCATGTACATGAGAAGGGTGTGGAGTGTATAAAGGCAAGTAGTACATGAGATGGTTGCTGAGTGTATGGTGGCAGGTAGTATGTACATGAGAGGGTTGCTGAGTGTATGGTGGCAGGTAGTATGTACATGAGAGGGTTGCTGAGTGTATGGTGGTGGGTAGTATGTACATGAGAGGGTTGATGAGTGTATGGTGGCAGGTAGTATGTACATGAGAGGGTTGCTGAGTGTATGGTGGTGGGTAGTACATGTACATGACAGGGGTGCAGATGGTATAAAAGTATATGGTGTGAATGAGCCCTGATTCATTGCTCCAGCACTGCAGAGGCCACTTGGCAGTGGTATGAATACACAAACTGAAGTTAGCTGCACAGCACCAGTACTGGCCTTCCACCCTACTGGAGACACTGCTCTCACCGTCCCCATCTCAAGGGGGAAGTTGCCCCCCCTGTAGCAATGCCACTGCCCCCTTAATCCCCCTCCTTGACTGTACTTTATAGAGAACTGAAGCTGCAGAAGAGCAGGATAGGTTTCTCAGGAGCAGATTGCAGTGTATATGCAGGGCACGTAGGGCTGTAGGCACATGCTTTAGGAGCTGTTGCCGTCAGACAAGCACTGGGTTCCACTTACCAATCCATGCACAGAGACGGTGGCAGAGCACAGCTGAGATCACTCTGCAGCTGGAACTAGAGGATTGGCAAATGCAGCCGCCTGCTCCTTCCACTGTCGGCTTCAGCCTGCTTTTATTAAGAAATAATCCAAACTGGCTCCAAACTCTGCCTGGATAACTGGCTGCTGGTGCTGCATCATGCTGTCAAGGGGTTCTTTTACTGAAAAAAATGTCAGTTGGCAACTGACAGTTGGCAACTCTGATTGCAAGTGAATAAAAAAGAATGCATGGAAAAGAAAAACAGCGTAGCAACAGTAATAATTTTAAATACTTGATTTTTCTGTGCTTTTACATGCATTTTCTAATTGTAATTCTACATTTCAATATCCTTCAGTTATCTGTACAACCCCTAGTAGAGCAAGCCATGCAAATCTCATCAGCCTTTGGGGACAATAAACCTTTTTAACCTTGCATTAGACCAGTATTGGTTAGCAGGCAATGTTCATGTAATAGGTCAGGACTTGTCATTGGTATCAGTTCGTAGTGACAGCTAATTTGACAGGCTATACACAACTTAAAAGCACAGATGAGATAACACAAACATAGTGCCGTCTCCAGCAATGTGATACTTTGTGTTGTGGGAGTCCCTGAGATATGCATGAAAACTTTAACAGTAACATAAATCTAGATCATGGTTCAAGTAAGGATCACCTGTCATTAGATGAAGCAATATTTTTTTTTTATAAAACAATTGAGTGTTAGATAATTCCTGGTTATATAATTCAAGGTGGTGCCCACTATCTTATAAACAGCACTATCAAAAAACAGGCAAAATATGCTTTTTAAGGTGAGGAACCCACTTGTCAAGAATGTCTCAGAGTTCAAATGGTAAAGAGAACCTGTCATTTTGCCACTGTTATCCACTTTCCCCATGCTCTGATCCATTTGGAGCTCTCAGAAATACTTCCAGGTATGGAAGAACATGTAACCTTCTCCCCTTCCACCCAGGATGCAGTGAGGTGCCAGGTCTGAACACTAGGGGAGGAGAAGCAGTTAATTAAACCAATGTAAGCTCAGTCACTGACAAACACAAAGATTAAGCTTTCTATAAACTGGTACAATTTTGCACAAAAATTTTTTAATTTTGAGCTTTATTAATTCTCTAGTAGCCAATGGGGTCAAATCGACATGTTTTTTACTGTAGTGATGAAAAAAATGAAAGGATTCCATGAAAATTTTTCTTGAACAAAAATTCTAACAGCAAAAGTGGTTTTCGTTCTGGAAATTCCATTTATTCCAAAATCAAATGTTAAAAGCAAACAAAATTCTGAAGTACTTTTGAGCTACATTCATCAAGTCTCTGATGGCATTATTGAAGGTACTGATGAGATTTTTCAAGTATATGTTCATACAAACGTCTACCAGTTTATGGCCAGCTTTACACATGGATTAGATGAACAGAGAATTAAAGGAGGGCAGGCAGACACCAGTCAGAGACACCAGTCAGAGATCATTCAGAATTCAATAACAGGTCCATTTATCCTGCAAATGACCTTCTTTTGCAAAGCCTTCCATGGTAATTTAAAACCATCAAGAAAACAAGAAAGAAATCTGTCAATACAGGGCCTAATAGATTCCCTTCAAATGAAATCAGATCTTTTCTGTAAGAAATGTATAAAAACAGAATTAGTAGATAGTGTGTATGGTTTCCAGCTCCCAAAGAACTCCTCCAAATGGATTTTAACAACTGGTGTCTGTCTTGGAAGGTTTCTTGCGCAATTAAGTTGTCCGTACAACAGCTAATTTAGGTGCAAACTGGAATTCTTTATCATACAGAAATACAGGTTTTTATACACTTCAGAAATAGGGCCAGTCCCCACATGAACAATAAAAACAAACATTACACATTGAGATAAACATCGCACAGTGATTAGATAATGTAAGGTAAAATTGACACAAGACTAATCCCATCATGTAGGAACCTCCAGGAGGACTAGCGAACAGAAAGAAACAATAGGTGGCTCAATTAACTCAATTAACTCAACAATGAAACAAATACACAACGGTAAACACATAACCCTTTACTAAACATCCTAGATTGTAGGCTCTAAGGAGCAGGGCCCTCTGTTTCCTCTTGTACCAAATTGTATTGTAATTGTAATGTCTACCTTCATTATGTAAAGCGTTGCGCAAACTGTTGGCGCTATATAAATCCTGTATAATAATAATAATAAAAAAACAGATTACAGCAAGAGACCTCAGCATCAGGTTGTTTTGAGCTGATTATATTAACAGCTCTTATTAATTGCTATGAGTCTAGGGAGGGGGAGGGGTGAAGCAGTCAATGCTGGTTTGGGCACAGAGGCCCAAATCTGTGTCCCAGTGTGTTTTGCGGAGACACAGACTTGAATCTGAAGTAAAACTACTCCAAAGGTCCTCCCAGGTATACACCTCTCAAAGAGTAGAGCCCACTCAGATGCCAAGGTCCATGGTCAGAAGGCAAGAGGCTAGCCTGAAGTCCTCTCCAAAAGCTCCTGTCACGGTTGGATCTGTCACAGGTCTGTTCTGCATCTCACAGACTGCTCCTCCTGAACTCCAGAATTTTCTGGGTCATTCTGGAACATAGGTGTGAAGCAAAGCAAATGGGCAGCATGAATATTTATACTGTCTGAGCTGTGGGAGACTGCACAGGTGGTTGCAGGGAAGCTGTATAAATACTCTGAGACCTGAAACAGAGGGCATCTTGTCCCTGGGGAGGTCTACTTTGCTGAAAGTTGCTTAAGCTGCCTGAGAAGCTTTTTGTCTGAGGATCTAGTCTGGTATCACTGGAAGAAAGTTTCTGGAAGATATTGGGAGGAAGCAGCCAATCATCCAAGGACATTAGGCAGTACAGTCTGGTATGAGAGATCCTACAGACTGTGTGCTGTTGCCACCCCTCTGGTGGTAAAGAATCAGCTGTGTTCAACGGGGACATTGTGTCTGGTGTCCTGAAGAGCTCAGGCTATTTAATTTTTAGTAAAAGGACTCAGATCTCCAAGAAAAAGTTCAATATCCTCAAGTTGCTACTACAAAGCTCAGTCCATCATTTACGTGTGCAAGGACTTGGCTTATAGCTCTTCTAGAATAAAGTTTAGTGTCCTCAAATTGCTACTAAAGGTTACTGAAGTATCCCACAGTTACCTTACTCCAATCCAAGTTCAAGTTCTACAATAAAGCTTTAGAAAAGCATACCCCAAGACTGTTCTTTGAGCCAGAGGAGTGACTGTGATTGCGTGAGGCAATTGAGGGAAAAAATCTAAGAGACCTTTAATAGTGAGGGCTCTACAAGGGTTCCACTACACAATAATAGCTGTTTTTTTCCATTTAGACTGTCTCCTCCATCCACTCTATACAGGGCAAATTGATAAATCTTCAGTGCTGATCTGATCTGACTGGATGTGGCTGATGTTCGGCCAACAATATTCCACCCGTATCCTTCGATTTTTCAACTGAAGGATGTCTGATGTGATGGGTCCACCCACAAAGTAAATTGATTCAACAGGAACCAAATGAAATTTGGTCCATGCGTGGCCAGCTTTAGGAAACTATCCTGTTCAGAGATTTAGGTCTTAGTTTGTTGCAAGAATTATGCACTTCTGAAGTACCGGTACATGTTTGGAAGGGACACACGGTGGCCATTTGTTGTATTGGCAAATGGTGTAACTAGAAATTTACAGGGCCACGCAGCAAAATGTTAAATGGGGACACCATCAGTGGTGGAGGTCAATAAAGCTCCCCTTATTTCACCCGTGAACATTGGTGATTAGAGGCATATGGTCTGTACTATGTACTCTGTCTTCAGATATCAGCAGTGAAACAGAGTGTGGAGTGTGGATGTTGTCTGCCTTTTCTCATTTCATCACCATTATGATTTGCTGTATGAGTAATTTCGCTGTCACCATGAACATTATGGCTGGAATGTGTTAGTGTTTACAAATGTGTGACACTGCTGTATCTGTAGTATAAAAGTACTGTGTGGAACATGATAAGACAAGATAACAGATAGCAGTTTCCTCTGTCTCCCCACAGGCCTCAATCTATTTAATCCTCTTTGTCCATGTCTTCTAAAAAATTAACTTAATAAGTATAGAGTGTATATCCCGCGCCACCTAAAAGTGAAATAAATAAACCATCGAAACATAAATTTTATTCTGGGAGTGCCTGCATACAATGTGTTCCCACAATGATAATCATAAATCAAAAATCATATATAAAAGTGTTGCATCTCCCTAATCATATCATTCATGCACCAATCCTTATCAGATTTACAGTGACATCAAATAAACAGTGACCTCTTAAGCATGCAAACTTAAACCAAAAACCACATACATTTTTTTTATCATGTCCACAGTCCATGAAATGTGCATATTAGAAGTATGTATATTAAAACAATTTATTACAAATACAATTACACTCACATATTAAAATAATCCACTGACTACTGAGGAAATCACGTGTTTGTAACGATAAGCATGTAGGCGGAGCCAGGGCTGCTGTTAGAAACCATGGGGCCCCATACAGCCAACCTGACAGGGCCCCTCCCCCCTAAAAAAAAAACACAGTTTACTATACTTATGAATTATAGTTATAAATGAACACAGGTAGTGATTGGTACTAATTGCTCATTGTGTTAATTCAGAAAAGGAAGGGGCTGGTAAATGTGACATATTTACTGGAACCTTCCCCCACTCTCCATCCTGAAGGATCCTATTATCTTAGTGCCTGCAGTTGCCGGTGGGAGGCAAAGGAGGGCAGCCGGCAGCACTGTGGGGATGGGGGCACACAGGGGGGCCTGGGCAGCAGGCGGAAACATATGGTGCACAAGGAGGGTGATGTGGGGCAATTACTGGAACCTATCCCCTGTATGGCTCTCTCTGCAGCAGCTGAAAGTGGACAGGAGGGAGAGGAGAAGAAGTCAGCCTTCAGTTGCTGTAGAAAGAGCCATACAGGTCATCGGATCCAGTAATCACCCCTCCGCTGTTCCGATCACCATCCCTGCCTACATCTTATTCACCCAGCTGCCTGGGCCCCCCTGCTGGCCTGGGTCTCCTACAGGAAAACTGGTGGTACCCCCTGTCACAATCATGCGGTTCTCCATTTTGCCTATGAGCCAGGCACAGGATCTCCCTGTCGTAAGAGGTTTCATGTATCTCCTCATTCCCCTCCCTCAGGAATGCAAGCAGCGTACGATGCTGAGCCTGCCTAACAATTCTTTTGCCAAATAAGGTATTGGCTTGGCCGTAATAGGAAGATTCCATTTGAGTTTGTCTTAGAAAAGAAGAGGGTTTTTTTTGTGTTGAGTCAGACAAGCGAGGACCTTTCGGTATAACATCTATCGGACAGAAAGCAAAGGAGAATCTCGCAGCAACAACGAAACCCAATGCGAGACCAGAAATCCCTTTTTTAGCTCATCAGACTTCAAACTGCTTAACTCTAGGCATTTATTTGGCAAGTACCTATTTACCTATAGCTCTGTATTGCAATTTACGAATCCCTGCCTCTAAAAAGAACGCTACTATGAGTGTTTAACCCTCTGTATAACCGGTCTGTAAAGATAGCGGTATACTGTAGATTAACCAATCATCCTAGTGTATTACTGAGTTTCCTCTTTCTCTGTATAAAAAGGAGGTGGTGGCAGTGTGAAGGATTAATTGTGTAAGTAACAATCGCTCCCAGGCTGCCGGTACATAGATTGTGTCCAATTAGCTGTAAAATCATTGTGCAGGGTGCAGCTGGGCGTGGCATTGTTACGCACGTGACAGCACAGTTTTAGATTGGCTAGTCCTTCAGTCACGAGTTTGCTGAGAGGGGCTGGGGTCTGACGCCGTGCCCGTCACACCCCCTTATCCACGACCCTGGGTAGAACCAGGGCACTGGGACAGCTGGAACCGGAAGTGAAGGGGGAGCCGCAGCCCTGATGTATATCACTAATGCCTGTGGATTATTTTAATATGTGAGTGTAATTTTATTTGTAACATATTGTTTTAATATACATACTACACTATGGGGATACCATTTCTTTATGCATGAGCATACCACAGGAAGGGTAGAATCAGGGGTAGACTGACAACTCATGGAGTCCCTGGGCAATAGGGGATCATGGGGCCCCTGTGTCCTTGCCCAAACTCAAAAAAGCCTATGAAAAAGGTACCAGGGGCATCTCATGGGGCCCCCTACTGACCCCGGGCCCTCAGGCAGTGCCTGAGTTTACAAATGGTCAGTCCGCCCCTGGGTAGAACATTTCTTAAAGGGCCAGACATCAGGAAGAAATTGTGCCAATCAATGATATCTGGATGGAAAGCTACAACTAAGGGGAGTCTAGAAGGAACAGAGGAAGTGATTTAAAGACCCCCACCAAAGGGGAGCAAGCGATACTGACCTGTAAGATGACAGGTCAAATAGTGGAGATGAGCGCAGTATTGGTACAGTGGTGGATACATGGTGTGTTCACAATAATGTAGGAGGTGGTGCACACTCATCATGAAAGGGGATTAATAGCAGCACAATTTGTGAAGGAAGATATATATCAAGCATATTTCATAGGCTCTGGACATTATAAAAAAAAGTATGTGATTTTTGGTTTAATTTTTAATGATTAAGAGGTCACTGTTTATTTGGTGTCACTGTAAATATGACGATAAGGATTGGTGCAGGAATCATATGATTAGCGAGGTACAACATTTTTATATATATTTAGATAAAATTTTTGATTTATAAAAAATTACCTTACATTCACTGATAACGTACAGTGGGAATCGAAAGTTTGGGCACCCCAGCTAAAAATTTGTATTAATGTGCATAAAGAAGCCAAGGAAAGATGGAAAAATCTCCAAAAGGCATCAAATTACAGATTAGACATTCTTATAATATGTCAACAAAAGTTAGATTTTATTTCCATCATTTACACTTTCAAAATAACAGAAAACAAAAAAATGGCGTCTGCAAAAGTTTGGGCACCCTGCAGAGTTAATATCTTGTACTGCCCCCTTTGGCAAGTATCACAGCTTGTAAACGCTTTTTGTAGCCAGCCAAGAGTCTTTCAATTCTTGTTTGAGGTATCTTTGGCCATTCTTCCTTACAAAAGTCTTCCAGTTCTTTGAGATTTCTGGGCTGTCTGTCACGCACTGCTCTTTTAAGGTCTATCCATAGATTTTCAATTATGTTGAGGTCAGGAGATTGCGAAGGCCATGGCAAAACCTTCAGTTTACACCTCTTGATGTAATCCCCCGTGGATTTCGAGGTGTGTTTAGGATCATTATCCATTTGTAGAAGCCATCCTCTCTTTAACTTCAGCTTTTTCACAGATGGCATCAAGTTACCATCCAAAATTTGCTGAAATTTTATTGAATCCATTTTTCCTTCTACTCGTGAGATGTTCCCTGTTCCACTGGCTGCAACACAACCCCAAAGCATGATTGATCCAACCCCATGCTTAACAGTTGGACAGAGGTTCTTTTCATTAAATTCTGTGCCCCTTCTTCTCCAAACATACCTTTGCTCATTCCGGCCAAAAAGTTCAATTTTAACCTCATCGGTCCAGAGAACTTGTTTCCAAAATGCATCAGGCTTGTCTATACAGTTGTGTCCAAAATTATTCAACCCCCAATGCTGTAAAGGGGTTTAGGGACTATAGTGTACATTTGGAATTGTATTCAGAATCAAATCCTACAAGGACGTTGTAACTACCCAAATGCAACTAAAATGACATCAATTGTTTATGTAATACAGTAGTAAATGGTTCTTATGTGGTTTCTTCATTGCCACAATTATTCAACCCCTTAAAGACTACCACTCTGAAGAACAGAGGTTCATACAGGTGCTTTCCATCAGGTATTGAAAACACCTGTGGATGTCACCGAGCAGCAATCAAGCATAATAAGCACCAATTAGGCAGCTTTAAAATGACTGTGATACTCAGCTCCTTCTAGACATTTACTGGTGTGGTTACAAACATGGTGAAGGCAAGAGAATGGTCCAGGAAGACAAGAGAAGAGGTGATTTCTCTTCACAGGAAGGGCAATGGCTATAAGAAGATTGCAAAGATGTTAAACATACCAAGAGACACCTTAGGAAGCATCATTCGCAAATTCAAGGCAAAGGGCACTGTTGAAACGCTACCTGGTCGTGGCAGAAAGAAGATGCTGACTTCGACTGCTGTGCGCTACCTGAAGCGTAGAGTGGAGAGAAGTCCCCGTGTGACTGCTGAGGAACTGAGAAAAGATTTGTCAGATGTGGGTACAGAAGTTTCAGCCCAGACAATAAGACGCACACTGCGTAATGAAGGCCTCCGTGCCAGAACTCCCAGGCGTACCCCCTTGCTGTCTCCAAAGAATAAGAAGAGTCGACTGCAGTATGCCAAAAGCCATGTGGACAAACCACAAAAGTTGTGGGATAGTGTTCTGTGGACTGATGAAACAAAATTAGAACTGTTTGGGCCCATGGATCAACGCTATGTTTGGAGGAGGAAGAACAAGGCCTATGATGAAAAGAACACCTTGCCTACTGTGAAGCATGGTGGAGGGTCAATCATGCTTTGGGGCTGTTTTGCTTCTGCAGGTACAGGGAAGCTTCAGCGTGTGCAAGGTACCATGAATTCTCTTCAGTACCAGGAGATATTGGATGGAAACGTGATGCAGTCCGTCACACACCTGAGGCTTGGGAGACGTTGGACCTTTCAACAGGACAATGATCCCAAGCATACCTCCAAGTCCACTAGAGCATGGTTGCAGAGGAAAGGCTGGAACATTTTGGAGTGGCCATCGCAGTCACCAGACTTAAATCCGATTGAGAACCTCTGGTGGGACTTAAAGAAAGCAGTTGCAGTGCGCAAGCCTAAGAATGTGACTGAACTGGAGGCCTTTGCCCATGAAGAATGGGCGAAGATACCCGTAGATCGCTGCAAGACACTTGTGTCAAGCTATGCTTCACGTTTAAAAGCTGTTATAACTGTAAAAGGATGCTGTACTAAGTACTAAGATTGAATGTCACTTGGGGGTTGAATAAAACTGATAATGCTGTGAGCACAGAAAAGACATTTGTGGTTATTTCATTATAACTGTTATGTTATATTTGTCTGACCTACAAGTGCCTCTTTAATGTAAATGTAAGCAAGATGACTGAATGATCAAAAGCAATGTCAAACTGGCCAAAACACTCAATTTCAGTGGGGGTTGAATAATTTTGGCCACAACTGTATGTTCATTTGCAAAGTTCAAACGATGATTTTTGTGGTGAGGACGTAGAAGAGGTTTTCTTTTGATGACTCTTCCATGAAGACCATATTTGTACAAGTATCTCTTTATAGTGGAATAGTGTACCACGACTCCAGTGTCTGCCAGTTCTTTTTGGAGGGATCGTGCAGTCAAACGTGGGTTTTGAATTGTTTTTCTCACAATCCTGCGAGCTGTTCTGTCTGATATTTTTCTTGGTCTTCCAGATCTTGCTTTAACTAACTTATTGACATCTGAAAACGCTTTGCTATCTTCTTATAGCCTTCTCCAGCTTTGTGAGCATCAACTATTTTCAGTTTCAGTTTTCTAGACAACTGCTTAGAAGAACCCATGGTGCTGATTGTTGGGGCAAGGTCAGATGAGTCTGGGCATTTAAAACCTTTGAGATTGACATCACCTGGTCTTCCCAGACGATGACTGAGCACAATCCATGACACTGGCAGGTCTCAGCTTTGCAAAGGGGGCAGTGCATGCTATAAATTCTGCAGGGTGCCCAAACTTTTGCAGACGCCATTTTTTTGTTTTCTGTTATTTGAAAGTGTAAATGATGGAAATAAAATCTAACTTTTGTTGACATATTATAAGAATGTCTAATCTGTAATTTGATGCCTTTTGGAGATTTTTCCATCTTTCCTTGGCTTTTTTATGCACATTAATACAAATTTTTAGCTGGGGTGCCCAAACTTTCGATCCCCACTGTATGTGTTTTGCTAGATTTGTGGTCTGTAAAGTATTCATCAGTGTAAACATACGCTACTTGGGTGCTAAAGTGCAGTAAGAGCAGTACCCCTCCAAACACCCAGCCCACGGAAGAAGTGGTGTTAGAGGAAAGATCAGCAGATGCTTTTTCTTTAACCACTTGCCCTCCCAAAGATTTACCCCCCTTCCTGACCAGGCCATTTTTTGCAATACGGCACAGCGTTACCTTAACTGACAATTGCGCGGTCAGGCAAATCTGTACCCAAATTAAATGTATGCCTTTTTCCCCACAAATAGAGCTTTTTTTAAATTGTATTTGATCACCACAGCATTTTTTATTTATTGAGCTATAAACAAAAAAAAGACAGACAACCCCCCCCCCAAAAAAAAACCCCAATATTTTTAATTTCTGCTATAAAAAATATCCAATAAAAACATTTTAAAAATTAAATTTCTTCATAAATTTAGGCCAGTACGTATTCTGCTACATATTTTGGTTAAAAAATTCCCAATAAGCGTGTATCAATTGGTTTGCGCAAAAGTTATAGCATCTACAAATAGCAGTATATATACTGGAATTTTTTTTTTTTACACTAGTTATGGCGGTGATCAGCGACTTATAGTGGGACTGCGATATTGCGGTGGACAATCGGACACTGACACTTTGTGGGAACCAGTGACACTGATCAGTGCTAAACATATGCACTGACACTGTACTAATGACACTGGTTAGGAAGGGGTTAAACATCCAGGGTAATCAAAGGGTTAACTGTGTGCCTAGCTAGTGCTTTTGTGTAAACTGTGTGCTGCTTTTACTAAGGGAAGGGATTGATCTTATTCCCTGCTTTGCAGGGACACAAGATACATCACTTTCCCCCTGTCAGAAAAGAGCTCTGCCTTGTTTACATAGGCAGAGCTCAGTTCTGTGTCTCTCCCTGGTGATCGGTGGGTGTCGGCAGACATCCACTGCCCGGCACCTGCAGATCGGTTTCTGCTGGGAATACCCACAGCAAAGTGATCCTAAAGCGATTAAGGGTTCCCTGTTTCTTATTTAGCTGGAGAGCAATATCAATCAGTGGACTGTAGATTGTGCCTTGTTAATAACTAGTAATGAGCTAGGGTTTTGGCCAGACTGGGCTCAGCCTGAACCTTAGCTATCATTTGATAGCAGGCTGCCGACCAAGAAATTCTCCATAGCCATACATTATACAATATTCTTTAGAAAATTGCTTTAGATTTACCAAAAACCATATAATATGAGGTCAAACCTAAACAACACTTTCAATTGTATCCAATTAGGCAGGCCCTTGCACTACAGAGATTGAAGGTAAATCTCAAGGAAATTAGGCAGAAATTGGAAAGAAAATTGTAAGAAAATTGTATAGTTTATGGCCATCCTTAGTCATTATTGAACTGTTCACTTTGAAGTATGACTGTGAAGGTTCTCAGATATCCAGGCCATGGAACAGCAAGGAGAAATTAGTCACATTCAACTGAACCTGTAATGTTGAAGATATTTCATATTTGTAGCAATTTTTTAGGAATAAAGTATGCAAAGACAACTCTCTCTGGGGAAAAAATAGTACTGCTCAGGCCAAGAAGAAGTGGGTAGACACGAGAACATTTTGCCTGAAAATGTAACTGTTAGTGCAAATAAGAAAGAAGTATCACTTCACACAGACATTAAGCGCAACCCGTATGAAGCGCTTTTATTTAAACCATTAGTGGGCCTACTTCATCCCGCACGGCAGCTGTCATCACACCTATTTATGGCCACCAAGCTGACGATTGCCAGGGCTTGGAAGACTCCCTTCCTCAGCTTCGAGGCTGTCAAAAACCGGATGAACTTCATAACTGACGGCTATACTGTTAGACACCCACACAAAATTCCTGCAGACATGGCGGCCCTGGCTTGATATATCCCAACCGTCAAGATTCGACCAGTCCCTTCTGTCGATATAAAATTTACACATTAGTTTATTTATCTTTTTTTTTGCTGCTGCGGTCCCCCTGGAGCCCTTTTTGTTTTTGTTTTCGTCTCCTTTCTCTTCGTTCTTCTCTTTTGTCTTGTTTAGTCTGTTTTTATGCTATTTGTGCTGATTGTGATTATTGCTTTGACTGCCGTACCAGCAATACTATGGTGTCCGTTTATGAACCAGCAGTAATAGATCGCTGCTCAGTTCTCCGGCATTCTCGGAGAACGCAGTTCTCCTGTGAATGCCGTTTATGAAGCATATGTAGATCAGTTCTCCAAACGAAGGGAGAACGGTCTACAAACACTGGAAAACGGCTGATTTTACTATAATCTCGTGAGATTACAGAAAAAGATCAGTTTACTAAGCAGAGGTAAATTATCTCTGCTTAGTTTGCGGTCCCTCCGATTCTCCAGCTCTGGGCTGGAGAATCTGGAGGGAGAACACAGATCTCCAGTGAAGGGCTGAACATGTTCTCCTGGGTGTCATAAACTGTGAATGACCAGAGAATAGCTGTGATCCTCTGAATCACAGCTATTCTCTGTGTCATAAACGGACACCTATATCCTAATGCTGGACTCCATCAAGAGCCCTGCATGTGGAGTACCTATCTGCATTCAGAGAGGCTCCATCTCATATCTTCTCTGCTTTCTGGTGTCTGTTTATGAACCAGCGGTAATAGATCGCTGCTCAGTTCTCCGGCATTCTCGGAGAACACAGTTCTCCTGTGAATGCAGTTTATGAAGCAGTTCTCCGAACGAAGGGAGAACGGTCTCCAGACGCTGGAGAACGGTCTACAAACTCTGGAAAACGGCTGATTTTACTATAATCTTGCAAGATTACAGTAAAAGATCAGTTTACTAAGCAGAGATAAATTATCTCTGCTTAGTTTTCGGTCCCTCTGATTCTCCAGCTCTGGGCTGGAGAATCTGGAGGGAGAACACAGATCTCCAGTAAAGGGCTGACATGATCTCCTGAGTGTTATAAACTGTGAATGACCAGAGAATAGCTGAGATCTGTTGAATCGCAGCTATTCTCTGTGTCATAAACGGACACCTCTGTATGCTGATATAGATGTCCGTTTATGACACAGAGAATAGCTGCGATTCAGAGGATCACAGCTATTCTCTGGTCATTCACAGTTTATGACACTCAGGAGATCAGCGGAGAACATGTTCAGCTCTTCACTGGAGATCTGTGTTCTCCCTCCAGATTCTCCTGCCCAGGGCTGGAGAATCGGAGGAACCGCAAACTAAGCAGCGATAATTTACCTCTGTTTAGTAAACTGATCTTTTACTGTAATCTCAGGAGATTATAGTACAATCAGCCGTTTTCCAGCGTTTGTAGACCGTTCTTCCTTCGTTCGGAGAACTGCTTCATAAAGGGCATTCACAGGAGAACTGTGTTCTCCGAGAATGCCGGAGAACTGAGCAGCGATTATTTATCGCTGGTTCATAAATGGACACCATAGTGACAATTTATATTGTCATTGGTCTCTATGTTTACCATTTTTGCAACTTATTGTTTTCTCCTTTTTTTTTTGTTCTCTTTTTCTATAACACGGCACTTATGTACGCAGTTTATTTCTATGTCTCTCCATCAGTACATACTCTGTAATATTCATCGAATACCTTGTATGTTTTATTCCTGTTGGTCAATGCATCTGTTTTTGACTGATTCTCTGCTGCTATCTATTCTATAATAAAATTCTTTGTAAAGAAAGAAGTATCACAAACAGTACACCACTGTTTTGTAGCAATATGTCCACAATTACCACAGTACCTGTACCTGTTTATTAAACAGCAGATTGTTAGATGGTTATTTACACAGTGCCATTTATAAAAGGCACTGGATAACTAGTCATTGGGTGGCTGTTGCGCCCACTAACCACTGTATACCAAGCCATCTATTAACAGCTCGGCACACAGTAACACTGAGTAACACTGATCCAAGTGGCTTGGTACGTCGGAATCGCTGAACTGACCAATCACAGCCAATGCATTCTGTTGTTTACATAGTTGATCCCTCCCCTTGATCTGAAATCAAATGAAGGAAAAGAAACATAGTAATTTGTAAATAGGAACATTATGAACGGATCTGCATCAGACACTTCAGATCCAATTATTCCTTTCCACTGACTATGAGATCATTTTTTACCCCCCCTCCCCCCACACGCGCGCGTGCGCACACACACACACACACACACTTGATCCGCAGTCTCCCTCTCAATGTGACCTGTACATTAACCCCTCAACTCCCTTATCCTGCACATCTCCATTAACCCCGTCCTGCCACTGCCACCTCCTCCTCTCTCTATGGTAACCTATACATTTATTGTATCTAGTGATCTTTTACCAAGCTCCATGTTTTAACCCCCTCAACGCCAGCATGTTTCTTCATTTCCAAAAATTTGCAGGTGTCCACTTTCCTACAAAGGGTCATTTCTGTGGGTTTTGGTACTGTTTTGGCATTTTTTATGTTTTGTAACAGAAAGTATGGCAAATAGGTTTGTCTTTCCAACGGGTGGAATAACCATGCCCAGCTGGGGAAGCAGGATTCTAAAACATTCAGAAGTGTTGGATGCTAAAGTTTTCAGCACTTGGTGTTCCTTTAACCACTTACTGAATTCACTATAGCCAAAATAATGCTACAGAGTGGCTCTCCAGTTCTGGGAGGACATCCTTCCACATATGCGCCTACTGTCCTTCCACATTGGGCACACTCTGTGACCACTGTGTCCTGTCGACACAGCTGATCACAGATTGCAGTAAAGGGCCAATCACAGCGGCCCTTTACCATGTGATCAGCTGTGTCCAATCATAGCTGGTCACATGTAAACAGACTTGCCGGGTTTTGGCATTTTTTTCCCTCATGCTGTGTGAGGAAAGAAGAGCTGATAACCGGCTAGTCTGACAGTAAACTGTTTACAATGATAATCAGAGCATTGATCATCAATGCCCTGTCTATCATTGCAGCCCCATCAGTGCAGGTTATCAGTGCCCATCAGTGCAGCTTATCAGTGCCCATAAGTGCCACCTATCAGTGCCCATAAGTGCCACCTATCAGTGCAGCCTCATCAGTGCCCGTCCCTTCCCATCAGTGCAGCTTATCAGGGCCGATCAGCGTCACCTCATCAGTGCCGTTTCCTCAGTTCAGCCTTATCAGTGCAGCCTCAGTGTTCATTAGTACCCATCAGTGGATAAATGGTTAGCACTTCTGGCTGGCAGTACTAGGGTTGTTGGTTCGAATCCCAACCACAGCATCACCTGCCTGGAGTTTGCATGTTCTCCCTGTGCCTGCGTGGGTTTCCTCCGGGTACTCTGGTTTTCTCCCACACTCCAAAGATATGCTTGTAGGTTAATTGGTTCCTGTTTAAATTGTCCCTAGTATGTGTATGTATGAATGTGAGTTAGGAACAGGGGCGGACTGACCATTTGGAAACTTGGGCACTACCCGAGGGCCCGGGGTCAGTAGGATGCCCCTGGTACCTTTTTTATAGGCTTTTTTGAGTTTGGGCAAGGACACAGGGGCCCCATGATCCCCTATTGCCCAGGGGCCCCATGAGTTGTCAGTCCACCCCTGGTTAGGAACCTTAGATTGTACACCCCTTGAGGGTTAGGGACTGATGTGAATGTACACTATATATATGTAAAGCAGTGCGTAAATTCACGGCACTATATAAGTACCTGAAATAAATAATCAGTGCAGCCTCTTCAGTATAGTTTCAACAGTGCCCATCATCAGTTCATATCAGCAGGGCTGCTGTTAGAAACCAAAGGGCCCCATACAGTGAACCTAACAGGGCCCTCCCCCCAAAAAAACACAGTTTACTATACTTATGAACTACAGGTATGAATGAACACAGTGAGTGATCGGTACTGATTTCTCATGGTATTAATTAAGGAAAAGAAGGGGCTGGTAAATGTAACAGATTTACTGGAACCTTCCCCCACTTTCCATCCTGAAGGATTCTATTGTCTTAGTGCCTGCAGCTGCCGGTGAGAGGCAAAGGAGGGTAGCTGGCAGCACTGTGGGGATGGGGGCACACAAAGGGGCCTGGGCAGCAAGGGGAAACATATGGTGCACAAGGAGGGTGATGTGGGGCAATTACTGGAACCAAGCCCCTGTATGGCTCTCTCTGCAGCAGCTGAAAGCCAACAGGAGGGAGAGGAGAAGAAGTCAGCTTTCAGCTGCTGCAGAAAGAGCCATATAGGGGATCGGTTCCAGTAATCGCTCCTCCGCAGTTCTAATCACCCTCCCTGCCTACATCTGATTCACCAAGCTGCCTGGGCGCCCTACAGGAGGACTGGTGGTACCCCTTATCCATGGCCCTGCATATCAGTGCAGCCTCATCAGTGCCTATCAGTGCAGCCTCATCAGCGCACATCCGTGAAGAAGAAAAATTACTTATTTGCAAAATTATACTGTATAACAGAAACTAAGAAAAAAAGTCTGAATTTTTGGGGTATTTTTTAATTGTTTATCAAAAAGTAAAAAACCCAGTGGTGATTAAATACCACCAAAAGAAAGCTCTATCTCTCAAAAAAAATTATAAAAATTTCATATGGGTACAGTGTTGCATGACCGCACAATCATCCTTCAAAGTGTGACAGCGCTGAAAGCTGAAAATTGGCCTGGGCATAAGGGGGTGAAAGTGCCAGGAATGTTGGAAATTTTTCATTTGATCAGTGAATGGCAATTGGCTGCAGTGTTGATCACCGTATTCAGACAGGAGAAGTCTTACTGTCCGAATACAATAGTGCAAGATTTCTTCATCCACCTTGAATGAAGGATCAGCCATCTCCATCTATGACCAGCTTTAGACCACAAATCCACAAATGCCCACAGTGCGATTCAGGGGCGGACTGACCATTTGGAAACTCGGGCACTGCCCGAGGGCCCGGGGTCAGTAGGGGGCCCCATGAGATTCCCCTGGTACCTTTTTCATAGGCTTTTTTGAGTTTGGGCAAGGACACAGGGGCCCCATGATCCCCTATTGCCCGGGGGCCCCATGAGTTGTCAGTCCGCCCCTGGTACCCAGTATTGAAGTGGTTAAAAAACAGTGAAAAATCCGTTTACAGTCAACGTCTTTTGCAATTTTTTTTTTTTGTGACAAAGAAACGTTAAAGCAAATCATACAAAATTAGTACCACCCCCCCAAGGCTCACAAAGAAATCCAGTAGTTTCTTATAAGTCCAAAATTCAAATCCAAGGTTTAAAAAAAGTTATTTTATTAGAGGAAGGTCTAATCCTAAAAGGCTGCAAAAACTATTAAGTATTTTCAGCGGTTGCTATTTCAGTAAAATGCTTGTGGCCTGTAGCTTCTTGCTTAAAATAATATTATTTTATGTAGCTAAATGTACAAACGACAGTGTCTGTGTGTCTATTTTAGAAAGAGAGGAGATGATGTTTTGGCATATGCACATTTCCACTAGCTAGAGTCAATCTTTAACTAACGCCCCTTCAATAGCAAGTATTGCCTACGGGCAAATATGCACTTTCCAGCAAAATGACTGCAAACAACTTTTAAAGGATGTGATATTTTACTCGTGGACACACTGAATGGATACTTATATTCGCGGCCCTCCGGTATATACAGCTGACATAGTTCTGCTGTATCTTCTTACTTGCTACTCTGCAGTGGTGTTTATATTGTTATTAATGATACAATAGTGTCTGTGTTGTATTAGATAACAGTTGGTAACTCGAAAATGTTCACTGTCAAGAACAGCACTTTTTAAGTGCAATATAACTCTGATATAGGTTTCACGGGATGATGGCTTTCAGCGCCATCATTGTGTGTACAGTATACAATGGCTATCTCAATTTTAAGCTGGACAGAAAACATAAATCAGATGTGAATGAAAAATATTTTTTTACATCATTTGCAAGTTAGCAAGGTCAAAGTGACATTTTATAACTAGTGCTGCCATATCTTAGAGCTTATATATTTCACAATTTTGTGTTTAGAAATTCACATTTAGGACTGCTGCTATATAGGTTTCTTATATATAGTTAATTCTTTCACATATATATACATTTTTTTCCTAAGCGCAACAGCGCCCCCCTTTTTTCTTACATTACTTATGCAGGCCATAGACGGGTCAAAAATCGGCCGATTTTTGCACCGTTAATGGGTTAATTGGTCAGCCGTTTTTCAGGGTTTTGGCACATTTTTTTTATCGGTGAAGTTGGAAAAAAATTGGCCGATTTTGGCGATCGGCCAATTTTCCCGGCAATGATGGGCAAATCAGCTGATCTTTTTACCGATATCTGCACATGAGCCGTGGCCTGGAAGAAGAAGAAAAAGAAGCAGAATTCCAGTCCGCTATTATATTTGACATGAAAAAGTATTGCAGTTGCAACAATGTATCTATTTGTATCCAAATAAAACTATCTGTATCCAAAATGGATACAAATGGATACATTGTTGCAACCGCAATACTTTTTCATGTCAAATATAATAGCGGAACTCTCTGCAGGGACAGAAGTAATTAAATGCCGGCCGTAGACGGGATAAGAATCAGCCGATTTTTCCTACTGTTGGTGGTAACGTCGGCCTATTGAACGACCGATTTTTCATTTTTTTTTAATTTAAAAATGGCCGGTTTTCGACCCGTCTATGGCCTGCATTAGAGCTTGCTTGCAAAATCAATTATTTGTGTGCTCATTTTAGACTGTAGCTTTGACAGGGGAGATGTTCCAAAGGCATTTTTTTTTTCAATGAACCAATACTGTGCTTATGCAGAACAAAGTAACAAGTCCACCTTAATGGCAGCCCAGAGAGCTGTACATACTGGAGTTGATTTACTAAAGGAAAATAGACTGTGCAGTTTGCAAGTGCATGTGCAGTTACTCCAGAGCTTAGTAAACGAGGACTTCCATCATCCAATCATGCTGAAGCAAAAATTGTTTTGTTTTGTTTTTTTTGCATGTGATTGGGTATTCTTTGTGAAAGTGAAGCTTCACCTCATTTACTAAGCTCTGGAGCAACTGCACTTGCAAAGTGCACAGTCTATTTCCCTTTAGTAAATCAACTCAATTGTCTCTTTGTTCCTCTGATACTCCATTCTAACATTGAAGTGAAGAGTAGGAATGAGGCAAACTGTCCTGGGTTCAGTTCAAGTTTGGATTCTGAACTTGAACCCCATTGAAATAAAAGGGAAATTAATATGTTAAATCACAAAGTTTCTGGGCTAATAGGCAGAATTGTCCAAAAATAGCATGGGGGGGGGGGGGCGTTGCACTGGGGTATGTGTATTTTGACATTTCACTTCTGGCGTCTATTAAAAAAAAAAAAGAACAAACACACCCTCCAAAGGTCCCCCAAAATATAAGGGGGGGGGGCATTGGAGGGGGTCTGTGTGCTTTTTTTTTTTTTAAGGCAACAATGAAATGTAATTTGCTGTCAGCTAAACTGTATATTATTTTCTTTGTAAAGCTCACTATTGCTGTAGCACATCTTACAGCAAGATTGAAAAAAAAGTGCGTAGAGTCTCCCCAAAATGTATACCAGACCCTTTGAGCAAAAACATTGCAATACTGCAAAAAAAATAAAAATAAACATAGTGTGAGGTGCCCCAGGCCAAAGGGTCTGGTATGGGTTGTAAGGAAAAGATCCTCACACAAAAAAATACTTGAGGTCCTACAAATCAATACCAAACCCTTGATTAAAGTGCTATTAAACCCAAAAACAAACATGTATTATATTGCAGCTTATCATTTCTTAGATGTGATGACTGCATTCATTTCCTTTTTAAATCTTTCTTTCTTCTATTTTTATCTGGTGATGCAGCCAGTAAGTCTGTTGTTTTTTTCAAAAGAACAAGCTCTTCAGCAGAATATAACATTTAACACTGCCTGGGGTGCTTACAGCTTTTATTTACATATAACCTTTATCCTAAAAGGAAAAAAAATGTTTTCTGCTTATAAAGTATGAGCTGGAGTTTGGCTTCAGTTTGTTAGTGTATCTAAATCTGCTTGTACATCTAACACTCCCCTCCCACCAGGCTGACAATGCTGCTGTCCAAATGTGTCCCCTGTGCTCATTCAACCAGAGTGAGGGCACTTTAATACAAGAGGTGTGTTACTGGCCAGATCACCTGGTGAAAACAGAGAGAAAAAAGACAAAGAAAAGAAAACTAATGCAGCCACCACATCCAAAGATTGGTGAGCTGCAATATATTATATTTTTGGTTTTCGGTTTAATGATGTCTTAAAGCGGGGTTCCACCCAAAAGGGGAAGTTCAGCTTTAATGCTTTGTCCCCCACTCCCCGTTAAGGATTGGACATTTAGTGTGTGGGGGGGGGGGGTACCCGAATTTGACAGGTACCCGCACCCACGTCCGCTGCGATCGGAAGCGGAAGTTGTCCTCCCTTCCTCTAGTCTTCTCAGACGCGTGACAGGTTCCAGAAGACTACGGGACCATTCACAAAGCGCAGCGCTTCTTGTACATGCGCAGTGGGCACCCGGCTGTGAAGCCGCATGCTGTCACAGCCGGGTTCCCACACTGAAGATGCAGTCCAGACTGATAATGCTGCTCCTCCTCCGTAGATACAGTACAATGAGTGAGAGTTGTCACCCGAGCATAGGAAGAGTGTTACTGGCACGATCACAGTGACAAGTAAAGAAAAAAACACTGAAAAAAAGAAAAGAAATGCAGCCAACCCTATCTAAGAACTAGTAAGTCCAATATATGACATTTTTGTACACTATAGAGCAGGGGTAGGCAACCTTAACCACTTTTGCCCCATTCCTGTCCAGGCCAATTTTCAGGTTTCAGCGCTCTCACACTTTGAATGACAATTGCGCGGTCATACAACATTGTACCCAAACTAAAATTTTATCATTTTCTTCACACAACTAGAGATTTCTTTTGGTGGTATTTAATCACCACTGTGGTTTTTATTTTTTGCTAAATTAACAAAAAAAGACCAAATATTTTGAAAAAAAAAACACGTTTTCTTTGTTTCTGTAATAAAAGTTTGCAAATAAATAATTGTTCTTTATAATTTTAGGCCAAAATGTATTCTGCTACATGTCTTTGGTGAAAATAACCTAAATTAGTATTTATTATTTAGTCTGTAGGAAAGTTATAGAGTTCACAAACTATGGTATAGATCTGAATATTGATCAATCCTGCAGTACTGACAGCCAATCTAATTTATTGAGAGCCAAGAATGTCAGACAGTACAGATATCCCCCAAATGACCCCTTTTTGCAAAGTAGACAGTCCGACTTTCTTCATAAGAGGCATGGCGAGTTTTTTGAAGTTGTAATTTTTTTGTCATAATTTTTCGGAAATGATGAAATAAAAAAAATGATTTTCACTATTTTGTTTTACATACTGTCACCAGTGCAGTACAGTGTCATCATATAACTGGCATGGCGGTGATCAAGGACACTGACCGGTGACAGTACGAAAAAAAAAATTGTTAATTTTTGTTTTTAAAAAAATATTTTTTTATTACATTTTTTTCTCTTTTTTTAAGATTTTTTTTCATATTTCATTATGACCAAAGTAGTACAATGTTACCATAGTAACATTGTACTACTTTGGGGAAGTGATCTTTTTTTTTTTTTTTCTTTTACACAATTTGCTTATAGCAAAGAATTACTTTGCAATAAGCAAGCATTTACCTGAATGAAATCGATTCATTCAAGATTTTTTTTTTTTCTTAACTGTGATTTGGCCACAGCTAATCACATGACACAGCTGGGCTTGCATGTGATCGCTGTGACCATTCACAGCTAGCCACACTTGTATACAATGGATGGCATGATAGGAAGCCATCCATTGTATACAACTGTCATGTGACCTGCTGTGATTGGTCACAGCAGGACACATGGTACCGGCAACGGGACCAGTACTCAGATCTGTCATCGGCCGTGTATGAAGTACACGGCCGGTGACAGATCACGCTGCTCTGTGGGCATGCAAACAGCGCATGCCTGAAAGGAAGCCATATGGCGTCCACCCGGAGCGGTGAGGGTTTTTGCCGGCCGCTATTCGGCCATAGGCTGGGCGGGAACCGGTTAAAGAGGTGGACATCTACCTGAACAACAACAAGAAGTCAAAGATCATTGGGCACAATGTTGCTCAGTGTTGCCACCTCACACTTGATTTAAACCTCTAATTGTCGTACTACCATGTCACAATCGTGTGCATTGGTTTAAATCACATAATAAGGAGGAAACATGTCACCTGCTCACCACCTGTCAAAAACACTTGGATTGCTTTTTCAGCTACTTGTGAATGAACCCTTAGTTACATTTGGCAGCAGCATCCTTAGGGCATGTTTATGTAAAATGTTAGGGGATGCTAAAACCCTGCACTTGAGTCACAGTTTTACCATCCCCAAGCCCTACCCCCTTTAGCTGCTGAGGCAGAAGCCAAAGGTGTACACATGTGGCAGCAGGAATTAAACCCCCTGTTTTTTTGGATGGGTGCTACCACCTGCCAATCGTGACCCATTCAAATAAATGTGGCCATTGTACATGCGCCAAGCAACTGCATGATTCTGTGGAGTTCAAGGGGTTAAAACAGGTGGTGAGAAAGCAACACAAGACTGCTTACTTTAACCCCTTGTTTGCAGTACTGCACAAGGTGGCAGGGCCCTTGCAGAGCAGTCTCATTCACTTGAATAGGTCATGCTTGGCAGGTGCTACACCCACCAACCATGACAAGGTGTATAACTCATGTTATCGCTGTGACATGTATACACCCCTGGCCACTGCAGCTAAAGGGTTGGGGTGGTAAAACAAGGCTTAACTATGGGGTTTTACCACCCTCCAAACTGCAAGTGTAAATGAATGCTTACTGTCCTGAGCCCCCTATAAGGCTGCATTAACACTGAAGTGCTGCGCTTTACCTGCACCAGACTTTCCTGGGTTAAGCAGCAAATCCTTGATAAATCCTCTGGAGGGCAAGTGGTTAATGTATTGTGATAGGATCTCAGCACCAAAAAGTGTCATCTCTTCCCAAGAGAATGGGAAGATTTACTGAAACTGGTGCACACAAAATATGGTGCAGCTGTGAATAATAACCAATCAGCTTATAGCTTTTATTGTCAAAGCTTAATGAACAAACTGAAGCTAGAAGCTGATTGGTTACCATGCACAGCCACACCAGATTATGTGCGCACCAGTTTTAATAAATCCCCCCCAATATGTACCACCTCATAGATGGCTCACAGCTGAGGATACCTATACGCAGTAGCAAGATGCAGAGTATTTTTAGAAGCAGGCTTATTTTCCTTATACAGGCCCAACTGTTTACAAAATATTGTTTTTTTAATTGAGAAATACAGATCAAGATTTTACATTTTTCCTTCAAAATGATATAACAGGATTAACAAAGCCAGAAGCATGTGAGCAATTTCACATATATAAAGAAAACAAAAAACAAAAAAAATGATCACAAAAAGGTAACTATTGTACAATGTTTCTAAACGTATTATGCAATAGGTAACAGTTGTAGTAAGAGAAATCCCCAGAAGACCAGGAGACATTATTTGTAGGGGTATACCAGCAAAAAGGAGAACATTCACACCAAATGATTCTGTCAACAGTGGTTGAAATATATTGATAAAACTTTGAAACACCAAAAAAACTGTGAATATTTTCAGGTTTTAGATATACTAATCATTATGCCAAGGACGTCTTAAAGTGATACTAAACCTACAACAGTGAAATCTGTCTGTATATGCAGTAAAACATGCTTGTTATACTAAATACAGATAAAAGTGCAGCGCTAAATATAAATTTCCAATACAATCATAAAGTGCTTAAGTGAATATAGTGAGCATACAATATCAATGTGATATGAACCTGATAAAACATATCAAATCTTATAAATCAAATAATAAGTAAATGTTAGCAGTCATTATGGGATAAATATGAATTGTCCGTGGTACTACAAATCACAGAAATGCCAGGTGATATGTAAGTGCTCTTCATCTAGTGAAGAAATCCGTGGTACTACAAGGTGCAGCAATACCAAGTAGGATATTCAAAAGTGCTCATGATCCAGAATGGAAATCCACCACCTCTTATGGATGTGCACTCACCAGAACGTCACTGGTACAGTAGCGTCTGTGCTGATCCTTGTGGGGGATCTCAGAAAGCCATGAGCAGGGACAGGACTTCTCCAGAATAAAAGCTTACAAAAACCAGTAAAAGGATCCTCCTAGGGCAAGAAGCTCACCACAGGAGCTGAAGGTATGTCATATAGTGTAGTATTTATTTATAAAAATGTAACCACTTTCTGTCCGTCCGTTGTATATAAATGGCCGGATGGTGGCAGTGCAGGGGTAGGTGGCTGTTTATAAACAGCCTCCCCGCCCCTGCTTGTGCGCGCTCCCTGGTTGTGCACCTGCTTGTGCACGCTGTGTCCTCCAGACACAGTGGAACACCGATCATCGTACGGGACCTCTGTGCAAGGTCCCAATCATGTGATCACTGATTGGACAATCGGTGATCACATGCAGAGTAGTAAGCAAGATGTCACATCTGAGAAACACTGTGTGAAATCTGTGAATGATCACAGAGGTCACATGGTGCAAGGCTAGTCACAACAGCCTTATACCATATGACAAGCTGTGACCAATCACAGCTCACACAGTATTTCTCAATGGCTGCAAGAATGCAGCCAGAGAGAAGGAGAAATGATTGCTTTTCCAGCCTTTATGGGTGTAAAAGCAATCAGTGTAAAAAAAAAAAAATCTTCATCACCCCCCACAAGTAGTACAGTGTCACCAAGGTGACACTGTACTGCTAGGGTGACAGTATGTTAAAGAAAACAAACCCATAAATAATAATATAAAAAAATAAAATAAAAATGTACATTTTTTTTTAAATTATCATTTTTGGTTATAAACTAATTTGTTTTGTTTTTTTTACTTTTTTTTTTTTTTTTACTAAAAAGATAACTGAATACATTTTGGCCAAGATTTCTGAAAAAAGATTATTTATCTGCAAAATTTTTGGACTTTCATTTATATAGTAAAAAAAATAAAAAATCCCAGTGGTATATAAATACCACCAAAATAAAGCTTTATCTGTCTCAAAATAATGCTAAAAAATTCATATGGGTACAGTGTTGCATGACCACGCAATTGTCATTCAAAGTGTGACAGCGCTGAAAGCTGAAAATTAGCCTGGACAGGAAGGGTGTATAAGTGCCCTGTAGGCTAGTGGTTAATTAAAAAAATGCTAAAAAACACAAACGAGGAAAAACACTGCTAATTGCGGCAAAACGCCACTAAACGCTAATGCAAAATGATGAAAACAGCTGAAAATTCCAGTTTTTAACGTGACTTTACACAGCTAACGTTACTAGCGTTATCAAAATGCCCAGTGTGCATGGAGCCTTATATGCGGCCTTGTGGGACGAGTTTTACGCAGGCACGAGAGCCCATTCGTTTGAATGGACTCCCGTGTCCTGGGACACGCAGGGAAGAAGTCCCTGCACTTCTCTGGAAACCGCAGCCCGCACGGGAACCTCTGTTCCCAGTGTGGTTGCGATTTCCAGTATGGGTGGCGTGCAATTAGAATTAATGGCACCTGCCCGCGGGTCCGCATTCTTCAGTGTGGGTGGTGTGGCTGCACAGATTTTTGTGCGGATCCACAGTGGCACCACCAGCACATATGTGAACCAAGGCTAATGCAGGCCATAGATGGGGAGAAAACCGGCCGATTTTTCTTTTGAAAAATCGGTCGTTCAAGCAGCCGACGTTACCAGGAACGGTAAAAAAAATCGGCCAATTTTCATCCCATCTACAGCCGGCAAAAAGTGTCCCTGCAGAGAGCTCCGCTATTTATTTGACAGTGCTTTGACATTTATAGCGTCTGCAACAATGTATCTATCTGTATTTGGATACAGATGTTTTTATTCGGAAACAAATAGATACATTGTTGCAACCGCTATAAATGTCAAAGCACTGTCAAAGAAATAGCGGAGCTCTCTGCAGGGACACTTTTTGCCGGACTGGAATTCTTCTTCATCCTCTTCTTCTTCTTCCTCTTCTTCTTCTTCCTCTTCTTCTTCTTCATCTTCTTCATCCTCTTCTTCTTCTTCCTCTTCTTCATCCTCTTCTTCCTCTTCTTCATCTTCTTCATCCTCTTCTTCTTCTTCCTCTTCTTCTTCATCCTCTTCTTCTTCTTCCTCTTCTTCATCCTCTTCTTCATCTTCTTCATCCTCTTCTTCTTCTTCCTCTTCTTCTTCTTTCTCTTCTTCATCCTCTTCTTCATCCTCTTCTTCTTCTTCCTCTTCTGCTTCTTCTTCATCCTCTTCTTCATCCTCTTCTTCCTCTTCTTCATCTTCTTCATCCTCTTCTTCTTCTTCCTCTTCTTCTTCATCCTCTTCTTCTTCTTTCTCTTCTTCATCCTCTTCTTCATCTTCTTCATCCTCTTCTTCTTCATCCTCTTCTTCCTCTTCCTCTTCTTCTTCTTTCTCTTCTTCATCCTCTTCTTCATCCTCTTCTTCTTCTTCCTCTTCTTCATCCTCTTCTTCTTCTTCCTCTTCTTCATCCTCTTCTTTTTCATCCTCTTCTTCTTCATCCTCTTCTTCTTCATCCTCTTCTTCCTCTTCCTCTTCTTCTTCATCCTCATCTTCTTCCTCTTCTTCTTCCTCTTCTTCATCTTCTTCATCCCTTTCTTCTTCTTTTTCTTCTTCTTCATCCTCTTCTTCTTCTTCATCCTTTACTTCATTCTCTTCTTCATCTTCTTCTTCATCCTCTCCTTCTTCTTCTTCTTCTTCCTCTTCCTCTTCTTCTTCTTCCTCTTCTTCTTCATCTTCTTCTTCTTCCTCTTCTTCATCCTCTTCTTCCTCTTCTTCATCCTCTTCTTCTTCTTCCTCTTCTTCTTCATCCTCTTCTTCTTCATCCTCTTCTTCTTTTTCCTCTTCTTCATCCTCTTCTTCATCTTCTTCATCCTCTTCTTCTTCTTCCTTTTCTTCTTCATCCTCTTCTTTTCATCCTCTTCTTCTTCTTCATCCTCTTCTTCTTCCTCTTCTTCTTCCTCTTCTTCATCTTCTTCTTCATCCTCTTCTTCATCCTCTTCTTCTTCCTCTTCCTCTTCTTCTTCTTCTTCATCATCCTCTTCTTATTCTTCTTTTTTTTGTCTTCCTCTTGCAGGTCACTGCTCATGCGCAGATTTTTTATCGGTAAAAAGATCGGCCGATTTGCCCATAATTGCCGCGAAAATCGGCCGATCGGCAAAATCAGCCGGTCTTTTTCCAAATTTACCGATAAAAAAAATCTGCCAAAATACCAAAAAACGGCCGAACAATTAGCCCACTAACAATCCGAAAATCGGACGATTTTCTTTTCGGCCGAAAAATCGGCCGATTTTCAACCCATCTATGGCCTGCATAAGTGTCTCAAGAAATGAGATAGGCCATCAATACGTCAGGTTTGATCAGGTGTGTTCAATTTTCAATGATTGGTACCATAGCTTGTAGACTCTATAACTTCCACACAGACCAAATTATATGCACCGATTAGGATTATTTTTACCAAAGCAATGTAGCAGTATACATTTTGGCCCAAATTTATGAAGAAAAATTACTTATTTGCAACAGAAACAAAGAAAAAAAGGTTTTTGTTTTCAAATTTTTCAGTCTTTTTTAATTTACAGCGCAAAAATAAAAAACCCACTGCTAATTAAATACCACCAAAAGAAAGCTCTATTTGTGTGAAAAAAAGAACAAAAATTTAATTTGAGTACAGTGTTGCATGACTGAGTAATTATCATTCAAAGTGTGAGAGCGCTGAAAGCTGAAAATTGGTCTGGGCAGGAAAGGGGTAAAAGTGCCCGGTATTGAGGTGGTTAACTGAAAGGATCATACTCTAATTAAAAAGTGTTCCTTTCATTTTTTTGAGCAGTGTATGTTTTATCATCATTTGAATGCATATTTTTTGATATTTTAGTGCTCCCGAGCCTTAAAAATTGTAATAGGTAGTCAGGAAATGAGATATGTAATTTATGCCTCCAGAACGCCTGTAGGTCCTACTTGGATGTTGGGCCTCTGTATGTGGCCAGGCTGTGGAAAAGTCTTACACATGTGGTATCCTCATACTCAGGAGGAGCAGCGGAATGTGTTTTGGGGTAAATCTGCAAGTATGCATACGCTGTGTGAGAGGAATAACCTGTTAATATAACAGTTTTATAAGAAAAAACGGGTTTGTTTTCAAAATTTTCAGTTGTTTTTGGTTTGTTTAGCAAACAATAAAAAACCCAGAGGTGATTAAATACCACCAAAAGAAAGCTCTATCTGTCTAAAAAAAATACATTTCAGCCAAGATTTATGAAGAAAGATTATTTATTTGCAATATTTTATAAGAAAAACAATTTTTTTCGAAATGTTTGGATTTTTTCATTTATATAGCTAAAAAATAAAAATCCCAGTGGTGAATAAATATCACCAAAATAAATTTTTTTCTGGCCCCCAAATTACCTCTTTTTGGAAAGTAGACATTCCAAGGTATTTAGTAAGATGCATGGTGAGATTTTTGAACCTGTAATTTTTTCCCCACAATTCTTTGGAAAATGAAGAAAGTAAATACAATTTTTTTTTCACACAACTGTTATATTAACAGGTTATACCTCTCACACAGCATATGCATACTTGAAGCTTTACCCCAAAACACATTCTGCTGCTCCTCCTGAGTATGAGGATACCACATGTGTAAGACTTTTCCACAGCCTGGCCACATACAGAGGCCCAACATCCAAGTAGGACCTACAGGCGTTCTGGAGGCATAAATTACACATCTCATTTCCTGACTACCTATTACATTTTTTAAGGTCCTGGAGCAGTAGGACAATGGAATTACACACACAATGACCCCATTTTGGAAAGCAAACACCCCAATGTATATTCTACGAGACATGAGGAGTCTTTTGAACATGTCATTTTTTTCCACAAGTTTTCAGAAAATGTGGAAAGAAAATTAAAATGTATTTTGTTTTACACAAAGTTGTCTATTTATAGGAAATTTCTAACACATAGCCTGTACATACCAAGAATTACACCCCAAAATATGTTCTGCTACTCCTCCTGAGTATGGGGATACCACATGTGCTTTCTGGAGGCATATATTACACACCTCATTTCCTGACTACCTGTCACAATTTTGGAGGCCCTGGACACCAGGACAATGGAATTACCCTTGGATGCCTTCCTATCTTCTGTGAGTGCTGCGCTGCTTGTACTCACCTCTGGGCTACATGGTGGATGGCAGCTCCTTCTCAGATCTCCTGAACCTCTTTGTTTGGACTCTCTCCTCCTCAGAATCCGTTGCTGACCCACTGCTTTCAATTGGCTCATACTCAGAGTCTGACAAAGAGAGTTCCCCGCTACTCTTGGCCGTCATACTCAGTATCTAGAAAGCCTCCTCGCCGGTGTATAATTTTTTAGACATTTTGATGTTCACTGGTACAGATGTTTATCACTGGTACAGATGTTGATTTGACACTGGTACACTTTGCCAGATATTGAGCACTGGTAAGCTGTGATTGATGTGGCTTTGACCCTGGTATGCCGTGACAGATGTTGATCACTGGTACAGAAGTGGTGAGCACTGGTACACTGTGGATCACTGGTGCAGATGTGAATTATACACTGGTACACCATGAAATCTGTGGATCACTGGTACAGTTGTAGATCATTGGTGCAGATCTGGATGACCACTGGTACACCGTGACGGATGTGGGTCACTGATACTGTGTGACAGATGTTGATCACTGGTACTGTGACAGATGTTGATCACTGGTACTGTGACAGATGTTGATCAGAGGTACTGTGACAGATGTGGATCACTGGCACTGTGACAGATGTGGATCACAGATGTGGCTCACGGGTACTGTGACAGATGTGGATCACGGGTACTTTGACAGATGTGGATCACGAGTACAGTGACAGATGTGGATCATGGGTACTGTGACAGATCTGGATGACTGGCACTGTGACAGATGTGGATCATGGGTACAGTAACAGATGTGGATCACTGGCACTGTGACAATGTGGATCACAGATGTGGATCACTGATACTGTGACAGATGTGGATCAATGGTACAGTGACAGATGTGGATCACGGGTACTGTGACAGATGTGGCTCACGGGTACTGTGACAGATGTAGATCATGGGTACTGTGACAGATGTGGATCACAGGTACTGTGACAGATGTAGATCACTGGCACTGTGACAGATGTGAATCACGGGCACTGTGACAGATGTGAATCACTGGCACTGTGACAGATGTGAATTACAGATGTGGATCACTGGCACTGTGACAGATGTGGATCACTGGCACTGGGACAGATGTAAATTACAGATGTGGATCACTGGTACTGTGACAGATATGGATCACTGTCACTGTGACAGATGTGGATCACAGATGTGGAGCACTGGCATTGGGACAGATGTGGATCACAGATGTAGATCACTGGCACTGGGACAGATGTGGATCACAGATGTGGATCACAGGTACTGTGACAGATGTTAATCACAGGTACTGTGACAGATGTAGATCACGGGCACTGTAACAGATGTGGCTCACTGGCACTGTAACAGATGTGGATCACGGGTACTGTGACAGATGTGGATCACGAGTACTGTGACAGATGTGGATCACTGGCACTGTAACAGATGTAGATCACGGGTACTGTGACAGATGTGGATCACTGGCACTGTAACAGATGTAGATCACAGGTACTGTGACAGATGTGGATCACGGGTACTGTGACAGATGTTAATCACTGGCACTGTGACAGATGTGAATTACAGATGTGGATCACTGGCACTGTGACAGATGTGGATCACCCATACTGTGACAGATGTGGATCACAGATGTGGATCAAGGGTACTGTGACCAGGTGATGTGTGGGCGATGTGCTTCTGTGTACTCGCTGATCGGCTCTACTTCTCCTCGCTCACGGGCTCTGTGTGAGGAGAGGCAGAGCCGCTCAACTGAATGGCGGCTTTGTTGAAATCACATGACAGCTGTGATTGGACACAGCCATCATGTGATCAGAAGGGCCAATCAGAAGGCATTTCTGCCAAGCGGTGTTGCGCTGTGTCCAAGGGACACAAGGCCGCGCTTGTGCACATGTTGTGAAGGTCATTCCTGAACGTCCACTCAGAACGACGAAGCATCCACCTGGCTGTTTATGTGCAGTGGCCAGGTGGGAAGTGGTTAAGTAGCAGAGGGGGTTGTTAATCAGTTTCAGCTGCTTTGGTGTCAATTAAATTAACAACAGGTGCACTAGGTGGGTAACAATGAGACAATCCCCAAAACAGGAATGGATTTACAGGTGGAGGCCACTGACATTTTTTTCCCTACTCATCTTTTCTGTCTGTTTTTCACTAGTTTTTCATTTGGCTAGGGTCAGTGTCACTACTGGTAGCATAATGCGATACCTGGACCCTACAGAGGTTGAACAGGCAGTCCAAATCCTCCAGGATAGCACATCAATACGTGCCATTGCCAGAAGGTTTGCTGTGTCTCCCAGCAAAGTCTCAAGAGCATGGAGGAGATTCCAGGAGACAGGCAGAGCTTCCAGGAGAGCTGAACAGAGCTGTAGAAGGTCCTTAACCCATCAGAAGCATTGGTATCTGCTCCTTTGTGCAAGGAGGAATAGGATGAGAACTGCTAAAGCCCTACAAAATGACCTCCAGCAGGCCACTGGTGTGAATGTCTCTGACCAAACAATCAGAAATAGACTTCATGAGGGTGGCCTGAGGGCCCGACATCCTCTAGTGGGCATCTGCTATGTCCGGCACCATAGAGCTCAATTGGTATTTGCCATTGAACACCAGAATTGGTAGGTCCGACACTGGCGCCCTGTGCTTTTCACAGATGAGAGCAGATTCACCCTGAGCACATGTGACAGACATGAAAGGATCTGGAGAAGCCGTGGATAAAGTTATGCTGCCTGAAATATCATTCAGCATGACCATTTTGGTGGTGGGTCAGTGATGGTCTGGGGAGGTATATCCATGGAGGGACGTACAGAATTCTACAGGCTAGACAATGGCACCCTGACAGCCATTAGGTATCAGGATGAAATCCTTGGACTCTTTGTCAGACCCTACGCTGGTGCAGTGGGTCCTGGGTTCCTCCTGGTGCACGAAAATGCCCAGCCTCATGTGGTGAGAGTATGCAGGCAGTCCCTGGAGGATGAAGGAATTGATACCACTGAATGGCACCCACGCTCGCCTGACATAAATCCAATAAAACACCTTTGGAATAACATGTTTCAGTCCATCTAACGCCACCAGGTTGCACCTCAGGCTGTCCAGGAGCTCAGTGATGCCCTGTTCCAGATCTGGGAGGAAATTCAAACGATGGGGCATCCTTATGTTCCTAACATATTACCCAGTCCATTTCAGTATAGATATCCAGCATGATATTACTCCTCATTGAGATCTGATGTGTTTTCAAAGTGTTCCTTTAATTTTTTTGAGCAGTTTGTTGCTTTCTCTCTGTTTTGAAGCACAATATCAATTTATGGGCATGGGTATGTGGTATATTGACCAGCAGTTCTATAATTTCCCACTCTGTTGCATAACTTTTGTCTCTGTGTGTATTTTTTCTCTATGCAAAACCACGTGACTAACATCATAGTTATAATCAGGTGGACAGAATATTGTTTTCAATTCTAAGTGGTCCATCTGAAACGTAATGCAAACTACAATAAATAGGTATTAATTATGCATATTTATTTCTTTAATCTCTGTTCTGTACCTGACACAGTAAGGCCAAGCAATTACCTCCAGCTACCACTAGCCTCTGCGCACACTGCAATAAATGCTCTAACAAATTATTACAGCTGTTTTACATCAATGAACAAGGTGTTTCTAATATTTTATATTCAAAATAACTCAGGTGGAAGTAAGCGGTGAATGTGATAGTTGTGGTGATATTTACAGTTTGACATCATAAATTCAATGATAGAAATAACACGATTTCTGGAGGAAAAATGTGTTTTATTTGACTCCCATTCATCCATGCCTGTGTAAAGGAAGGATTTATGATGGCAAAGACACCAGCTAGAACCGGGGCCTCTAGCACCTTATTAAAATTTTATATTTTGGAAAGGAAAGACGGAGGCACGGAGCTATAGGTGTGTTTATTTACTTCTTCCATAGACATTTCTGTGTACAATCCAGAGAATGTCACAATTTATAAAATGATTATAAACCGCCATAGGCATTACTTTATTTCATAATTGCACCATATGTTTTCATTTTAGGGTTTAGAAGAATCTTTAAAGTTTACAGATTAACACCTTCGAGACACAAAGAGTTTGATGTTTTTTACTGTTGTTCTGAGACAAAGTTTGAAGTTCTATAATGGCTGGATAAAAAATATGCCAACACCCTTGTAGTTCTGCTTGTATCAAATATCACCCCCTGTACCGCCCTCCCCCACCAAGTACTCCCAACCCTCATAACTGCCCCATGTCCAGTGCCCTTGTCCCCATTATTTCTAGTGACAAACACCCCCAAGACATAATATTCCTAAGCCCATCATGCATCTAACATCCTACCCCCATGACTCCTCTCCCTATCCAGTACTCCCAAGCCTTATAGCCTCCCAATGTCCCATGTGCTTATCCCCATAATTTCTGACATCAACAATTCCCACTACAAAAGTCCATCATGCCTCTAACACCCCACTCCCAGTGAGCCCTCACCCATCCAATATTCTCAACCTTCATTTATCCACATAATTATTGGCAACAATACCTTTAGCAAATAATCTCATCAAATCAATCATACATAGAACTTCCCACTCTTCATGACTCTTTCCTCCATCCAGTACTGTCAAGCACGCATAACATGCCCATTTCTAAAGACGTCACCTCCATAATTTATGACAGCCTACTCCCCAACACAATATCTCCACAAGAATAATGTGACCATACCATAATCCCTAGCATTAGGTCCATTGTTTATAAACAATACCACCCCCCACATTGACCTTTGCAACACATCCCCCCATATACATATAACATTTCCACCTTCATAATAATGCCGTTCAGATTTTAACTCAGGCTCAAGAGACAAGGATCATTCATGACTTTATGTGACATAGGTCCATGGTGCAAGTAATGATGTTATAAAAAACACTATATTGCCAAAAGTATTGAGACACCCCTCCAAATCATTGGATTCAGGTGTTCCAATCACCTCCATGGCCACAGGTGTATAAAATCAAGCAGCTAGGCATGAAGACTACTTCCACAAATATTTGTGAAAGTATGGGTCGCTCTCAGGAGCTCAGTGAATTCAAGCGTGGTACCGTGATAGGTTGCCACCTGTGCAATAAATCCATCCATGAAATTTCCTTGCTACTAAATATTCCACGGTCAACTGTTAGTGGTATTATAACAAAGTGGAAGAAACGGGAAACAACAGCAACTCAACCACAAAGTGGTAAGTCACAAATGACAGAACGGGGTCAGCGCATGTTGAAAGATAGTGCGCAGAAGTCGCCAACTGCAGAGTCAATAGCTAAAGACCTCCAAATTCTGTATGGCCTTTAGATTATCACAACAACAATGCAAAGAGAGCTTCATGGAATGGGTTTCCATGGCCGAGCAGTTGCATCCAAGCCTTACATCACCAAGTGCAATGCAAAGCATTGGATGCAGTGGTGTAAAGCACGTTCTTTGGAATGACAAATCACGCTTCTCTGTCTGGCAATCCAATGGACGTGTCTGGGTTTGGCAGTGGCCAGAACAGTTCTTGCCTGACTGCATTGTGCCAAGTGTAAAGTTTGGTGGAGGGGGTTTATGGTGTGGAGTTGTTTTTCAGGGGTTGGGCTTGGCCCCTTAGTTCCAGTGAAGGGAACTCTTAAGGTGTCAGCATACGAAGACATTTTGAACAATTTCATGCTCCCAACTTTGTGGGAACAGTTTGGGAAAGCCCCTTCCTGTTCCAATATGACTGCGCACCAGTGCACAAAGCAAGATCTATAAAGACATGGACGAGCAAGTTTGGGGTGGAGGAACTTGACTGGCCTGCACAGAGTCCTGACCTCAACCCGATAGAAAACCTTAGGGATGAATTAGAGAGGAGACTGCGATCCAGGCCCTCTCGTCTGATATCAGTGCCTGACTTCACAAATGCACTTCTGGAAGACTGGTCAAGCATTCCCATAGACACACTCCTGAACCTTGTAGACAGCCTTCCCAGAAGAGTTGAAGCTGTTATAGCTGCAAAGGGTGGGCCAACTCAATATTGAACCCTACAGACTAAGACTGGGATGCCATTGAAGTTCATGTGCATGTAAAGGCAGGCATTCCAGTACTTTTGGCAATACAATGTATATGCACACGATAGTACCATTGAACCATTAACTGGAATATTATTGTGCATCAGCTTCTTTATAGCTTGAAGTTGTGATTTAAGAAAATAACACTTTCAAAGTGGCAGAGAACTCCTCTTGGTCCCTTAGTGGCATTGTCTTAGGTTCTTTGACTCAGGTTGGCTTAGCACAGTGTTTCTCAACTCCAGTCCTCATGGACCCCCAACAGGTCATGTTTTCAGGATTTCCCTCAGATGAAACAGCTGTGGTAATTACTAAGGCAGTGAAACTGATCAAATCACCTGTGCAAAATAATGGAAATCCTGAAAACATGACCTGTTGTGGGTCCATGAGGACTGGAGTTGAGAAACACTGGCTTAGCAACACCCAAATGATATCCATAATTACTAGGCAATGAGCCTGTAGAGATGTATGAATTGCTTTGGTTTCCATTCTGACGATTTTAAATGGTGCATCTACCAAAAATGTTTTTTTTAGTTTTTTTTTGGTAGATGCTGGAGAGCTAAAGTGATATTAAAGGTTTGCTTATTTTTTTAAATAACAAACATGTCATATTTACCTGCTCTATGCAATGGTTTTGCACAGAGCAGCCCGGATCCTCTTCCTCCACTGGTGCTTCTTGCTCCTCCTCCTTGACCAGTGCCCCCAATAGCAAGCCGCTTGTTATGAGGGCATTTGTGCATGCTCACTCCTGAGCCCCACTCTATGCATCCATACGACACACAGAGCCAAGGCTTGGCCCTGCCCCCCGCTCTCCACTCATTGGCTCACTGGCTGTGATTGACAACCATTGTAGCCAATGGCTCCTGCTGCTGCCTCGGCCAATAAAGAGAGAGAGACCTGGGACAGTCAAGGCTCCTGTGCTCATTGCTGGATCGAGAGGGGGCTCAGGTGAGTCAAGGGGGGGGCTGTAGGGGGGCAGCACATAGAATGTTTTTTACCTTCATGCACAGAATGCATGAAGGTAAACAAACCGTAAGTTTTTAAAACCACTTTAAGCCAGTTGAGAGTTTTCTTGATCAATTATGGTCCCTATTGGTGAAATAAGATCTCTGGACTTGAGTTGCATATGAACATCTGCGCTCTTCACTTTGAGGGGGTCTAAATTTTCCTGTTGATTTTTTATATATTAAAGAATAGAACAAGATGAATTGGAACATCCAAAGCAACACTCAAAATTTCCAGGCGGACAGGAACAAAAGTTGGAATAATGGCAAGGACATGTTGTTCCTGGTGTATTCAAGGCAGAAAAGAAGCCTGGGTGACTCAGGCCATCAGACCACCAGACTATGCAAATAATATATCATTTTTAGGTGAACTGACCCTTTAACAAAACCAGATTGGATGGATTGAGATCTGACCTTAATTGGTTATGTCTGGCAATCCTTAGATATGCACTGAAATTGTGTTTTCAAATAGAGTAGACCAGGGTTCGATAGTTTAGATAAAACCTTTTGCTTTTGGACAGAGTGTGGATGAGTGTGGATGGGTATGGATAAGTTAGAACTGTTACCTTTACTGCTCTCAAAAGTGAAGGGAAAATAAAGATTTACAGTTGAACTTGTTATCAGATTGACTTGTTATTGAGGATAAGTCTTCCAACGTGGACACCTATTCTACTGACAATTGTCTAATTGGTTAATTTTTCTAGATTTGTAGGGAAATCTCTCTAAAGGAAAACAACAGACTGACTGAGATTTGAACTCTTCTCTACTCTATTCAAAATACAAACATTTTAAATTGAGCTTGTCACCATAGGGTCACTTGTGAGCTAAGCTTAGCTTGTAGAAGAAGAGCATGTACACTTTCTGATGTGTCTTTAAACTCTGTTGCTTTGGTGCTTCTCAGTCAATGCAGGTATTCCACACTGCCAGGTGTGTCGAATACCTGCTACCCCACCACAAACTGTGGTTCCTCCCACATGCTCATACATCATACAAGCTGACGTGAGGAATACAGGGGGTGGAGTGAGGTGCAGGTATTCAGACACCCAGAAGAGTAGAATATTATTATTATTATTATTCAGGATTGATATAATACCTGCAGTGGCCAGGCAGCAGTAATGCACCAGAGTTCGAATTCACAGCTAGTTCAAACGTAAGTGAACATGTTCTTCTTTTACAAGCTATGCTTAGTTTACAAGTGATCCTGGGATGACAGGGTCACTTTAACCAATTCAAGTCTGGACACTTTTACCCCCTTCTTGCCCAGGCCAATTTTCAGCTTTTCAGTGCTATCACACTTTGAATGACAATTGCGCGGTCATGCAACACTGTATTCATATGAAATGTTTAGCATTTTTTGAGCAAGAAAAAACTTTATTTTGGTGGTATTTATTCAACACTGGGATTTTTATTTTTTAGTTATATAAATGAAAAAATCCAAATATTTTTTACATTTTAATTTTATTTTTTATATTATTATTTATGGGTTTTTTTTTAACATACTGTCACCCTAGCAGTACAGTGTCACCATAGTGATACTGTACTACTTGTGGGGGGGTGATGATTTTTTATTTTTTTTTACACTGATTGCTTTTACACCCATAAAGGCTGTAAAAGCAATAATTCATGCAGCCATTGAGAAATACTGTCACATGGTACATGGCTGTTGTGAATAGCCTTGTACCATGTGACCTCTGATCATTCACAGATTTCACACGTAGTAAGCAATGATGTCAGGAAGTGACATCTTGCTTACTACTATTCATGTGATCACTGATTGACCAATCAGCAATCACATTATTGGGACCTCGCACAAAGGACCCGTACGATGATTGGTGTTCCACTGTGTCTGGAGGATACAGCGGGCACCGGATCGTGGTGCTTCGCGCTCCCAGGGAGCGCACACAAGCAGGGGGTGGGGAGGCCGTTTATAAATGGCCACCCGCCCCTGCACTGCCACCGTCTGGCTGTTTATATACAACGGATGGACAGGAAGTGGTTACATTTTTACAAATAAATACTACACTATAGGCCATACCTTCGGCTCCTGTGGTGAGCTTCTTCCCCTAGGAGGGGATCAGTGATCACATGATCGGGACCTCACACAGAGGTCCCGTACAGCGATCGGTGTCACGCTGTGTCTGGAGGACACAGGCAATGGATGCGGGAGGACATTTATAAATGGCCACCCACTCCTTCACTGCTCCCGTCCAGCCGTTTATGTACATGGGCCAGATGGGAAGTGGTTAAGGTACTTAAGCATAAAGCTCAAATTGCATTTAAAAGACCTTTCATGATTCGTTATGAATTTATATGTCGATCAACTAGTGTTTAAAATATATATCTGGAGTTAGTGAGATATGCATTCTCTAGTGGCTCCCACCAACGCGTACTTTCTTAGGTATGCCATCCCTTCTTGCTATTGCTAAGATTGCAAGACTATTAGTTCTAACTTTATCCATGCTTTAGTTGAAACATAGGTGGACTAATGCCAGATCCCGTACTTGCAGTGGTGTGACGATCCGACCCTGCGCCAAACATGGCTCTCAGTAAGAGAACTGTGCATGGCAGGTCTAAAATCATCTTTGCAATAGCAACAATTACTTTTTAAATCTAATTTCACTAAAGAACTGCACATTACAAGTCTAGCCAAGAACAATGTCAATCTGGAGCACTTGTGGACATCTCTCAACTTGACCTGAATGAAATGATTGACATTTCAGGAAATGGCTTCCATTATTCTATTGCCAAAATAAATGACTATGAAGCCAAGCTAGCTGTACTTTTAACTAAGGTTATTTTCAGGTGAGGTTAGCTAATATTTTGAATAAGCACTCTGTTCCTGAGTAGCCCCAATAAAATGAATTTCCTATGTTATTCTTATGTCCCTGAATAAAAATAGAGTAAGAACTACACTTTAAAAGAAGTTATCCACCTTTAACTGATTCACTTATATTGGGGTGTACACACCTAATGTTTAATAATATATTAATTCTTTAGCAAAATCTCCCAACGCCCTCAATCTGTGAATAAAGCATCATTTATTGTGAATAAGTGGTTAGCTGCTCTTGCTGAGCAGCTCTGGGTCCTGGGTCTGAATCCTAGTAGATTTCCTATCTTCATAGAGTTTGTATATTCCAGCTAAGGGGTTGATTTACTAAAACTTGAGAGTGCAAAATCTGATGCAGCTCGTCATAGAAACCAGTCAGCCTCCAGGCTTTTTTTGTCACGTTAACACGTATTTGCTATGAGTTGTGAGGAAAGATTATAGGAATCTAATTTATTCTCTCTCGAGAAGAGGAGATTATGGGGGATATGATCAACATGTATACCGTATTTTCCGGCGTATAAGACGACTTTTTGACCCTTGAAAATCTTCTCAAAAGTCGGGGGTCGTCTTATACGCCGGTATACGGCATGCTGACACTTTTTAGGGGGGCGGTGCGGTGCCGCCGCCGCCCCCCCTTCCAACGGAAGTGAAACTAAGTACAGGGGTGGGCAGGGGCTTCTGTTTCTTACCTGGCTCCGGTCCCACGACGATCTGGTCCAGGAAGCACAGCTGCTCCTTCCTTCAGTTCGGCCACTGGATGTTCGTGCGGCTGCTCGGCTCCGCCTCCTCACCGGTGATTGGCTGCCAGAACTGTAGCTCGGGAAAGGCACACAGGCGGCCAATCACCAGGGAGGAAGCGGAGCCGAGCGGCCCCGCGAAAATCAAGTGAAGGTAAGTGTGCGGTGCACAGGTGCTGCTGCAACCATATATGCTTGCTGCAGCAGCACCATACTGAACAGTGGTCAGCAAGTGTCAGTGGGAGGAATAGTGCCCCATCATTGGTGTCACTGATACCAATGATGGGGCATTATTCCTCCCACTGACACCGACGATGGGGCACTTCCCCCCCCCCACTGACACCAACGATGGGACACTATTCCCCCCCACTGACACCAACGATGGGGCACTATTCCACCCCCCACTGACACCAATGATGGGACACTATTCCCCCCACTGACACCAATGATGGGGCACGATTCCTCACACTGACACCAATGATGGGGCACGATTCCTCACACTGACACCAATGATGGGGCACTATTCCTCCCACTGACACCAATGATGGGGCACTATTCCTCCCACTGACACCAATGATGGGACACTATTCCCCCCACTGACACCAATGATGGGGCACGATTCCTCACACTGACACCAATGATGGGGCACTATTCCTCCCACTGACGCCAATGATGGGGTGCTATTCCTCCCACTGACACCAATGATGGGGTGCTATTCCTCCCACTGACACCAATGATGGGGTGCTATTCCTCCCACTGACACCAATGATGGGGTGCTATTCCTCCCACTGACACCAATGACTGGGCACTATTCCTCCCACTGATACTAATGATGGGGCACGATTCTTCCCAATGGTGTGCATTGGAAGAGGGGTAGTCTTATACGGCGAGTATAGCCCAAACACTACATTTTAACAGGAAAAGTAGGGGGGTCGTCTTATACGCCCAGTCGTCTTATACGCCGGAAAATACGGTAAATACATCAGTGGTTCATTTAGTGAACTCGGTTTAGAGCTATTCACCCTAAGGCAGTGGCGGACTGACCATTTGGAAACTCAGGCACTGCCCGGGGGCCCGGGGTCAGTAGGGGGCCCCATGAGATGCCCCTGGTACCTTTTTCATAGGCTTTTTTGAGTTTGGGCAAGGACACAGGGGCCCCATGATCCCCTATTGCCCGGGGGCCCCATGAGTTGTCAGTCCGCCCCTACCCTGAGGTCATAGTTACATAGTCTGGCTGAAAAAAAGACAAAAGTCCACCCAGTTCAACCATAGAAAAAAAAAGTTATAATCCTATACCCACAGTTGATCCAGAGGAAGGCAAAAAAATCCCAGCAAAGCATGATCCAGTTTGCTCCTGCTGGGAAAAAAATTCCTTCCTGATCCCCTGAGAGGCAATCAGATATTCCCTGGATCAACTTTACCTATAAATGTTAGTATCCAGTTATATTCTGTGTATCTAAGAAACAATCCAGGCCTTTTTTAAAGCAATCCACTGGGCTAGCCAGAACCAACTCTTGAGGAAGTCTATTCCACATTTTCACAGCTCTGACTGTGAAGAAACCTTTCTGAGTTTGGAGAATAAATTTCTTTTAATTTATTTATTTTTGGACAATGGCCTATATTTGTTTTAATGTGTTAATTCATTATTTCAGGCAGTTACTTATGCACTCTGAGGCATCCCTGCTAGTCCAATCCACACAGAGAAATGGAATGAGTTGATTGGATGGTATCGACTGGAGTTGTGTGCATCCGAAGGTAACAAATGGAAAAAAAATTAATTTCAGAATAATTCATTATGATATGATTTAGAGATTCTGATGGATTCACCTTCATCCAACCCAAACACAATAAGTAGGAATCATCATCTTATTTCACTTTCATACCTTATTGTATTTGTTACAATAAGTTTCCATTTCATGTGTAGTGTATTTTTTATAATAATGAAAAATGTTAAACCAAAATAAAAATTAAAAGTATGCGAATCAATTCAGATAACTTGTTATGTCGTTACGCATTTTTAGATGCTTAAAACATTAACAGAAGGCTAAAACTATCGCATCATGTCAGACGAATGAAAACAAATGAGTTTGTTGTGTCCTTATAATTTAAATCAGATTCGTTGAAATTCTTTACTATTGTGATTTGGAGATTTGGGTACATCCGAATCTCCGAATAAAGGAAAATTAGTCTGAATTTTGTTTCATAATTAAATGAATTGCACATGTCTAATATAGAGAAGAGGTTTCTTTGTCCTGCTGAGATGAAGTAGGGTCTGAATGGTAGTAACTAGACCAGCAATGGGCAAACTACGGCCCGCGGGCCGTATACGGCCCGGCGGACCTTTTAATCCGGCCTGCGGAGCTAGGCTCCTCTCACAGTCCGCCCTGAAGACCGGTGTAGCATAAAAATCTGTCTCCAATGAGGATCTGTCCCCCTCGACGTATCTGCGCATGTGCCGGAGATCGACGATCGGCTGCTAATGCCTGAAACTGGCACATGCGCAGATACGTCGAGGGGGACAGATCCTCATAGGAGACAGATTTTCATGCTACACTGGAACGGCGCGGGAACACGGCGAGAGGAACGCGCGGAGTAAAGGTAAGTGAATTGACACAGGGGGGACTTGGGGACTTAATATGGGGGATGAATTAATATGGGGGATGAATTACTATGGGGGATGAATTACTATGGGGATGAATTACTCTGTGGGGGATGAATTACTCTGTGGGGGATGAATTACTATGTGGGGGATGAATTACTATATGGGGGATGAATTACTATGGGGGATGAATTACTATATGGGGGATGAATTACTATATGGGGGATGAATTGCTATGGGGGATGAATTACTATGGGGGATGAATTACTATATGGGGGATAAATTACTATGGGGGATGAATTACTATGGGGGATGAATTACTATGTGGGGGATGAATTACTATATGGGGGATGAATTACTATGTGGGGGATGAATTACTATATGGGGGATGAATTAATATGGGGAATGAATTACTATAGGGGGGATGAATTACTATATGGGGGATGAATTACTATGGGGGATTAATTACTATATGGGGGATGAATTACTATATGGGGGATGAATTACTAGGGGGGATGAATTACTATAGGGGGGATGAATTACTATATGGGGGATGAATTACTATGGGGGATGAATTACTATATGGGGGATGAATTACTATGTGGGGGATGAATTACTATGTGGGGATGAATTACTATGGGGGATGAATTACTATGTGGGGGATGAATTACTATGTGGGGGATGAATTACTATGTGGGGGATGAATTACTATGTAGGGGATGAATTACTATGGGGGATGAATTACTATGGGGGATGAATTACTATATGGGGGATGAATTACTATGGGGGATGGATTACTGTGGGGGATGGATTACTATATGGGGGATGAATTACTATGGGGGATGAATTACTATATGGGGGATGAATTACTATATGGGGGATGAATTACTATAGGGGATGAATTACTATATGGGGGATTAATTACTATATGGGGGATGAATTACTATATGGGGGATTAATTACTATGCTTACTATGGGGGAATATTACTATACTTACTATGGATGACACATACACATCATTCATCTACTCTTGGTCCGGCCCCCGGGTCGAATATATGAACCCATTGCGGCCCTCAAGTCAAAAAGTTTGCTCACCCCTGAACTAGACCATACCTACTATAGATACAGTTCCAGTGTGGCACATTTGTTCTTTATATTGGTAGTCTGATGCTGATAGTTTGGGGCACAAAGCATCTGGCACTTACACCTAGTATACATTACTGTACCGTATTTTCTTAAGATTGTATACTCTACAATTAAGCACTTCTTTAGCACCAAAGACTGGGTTCTGATTTTTGCTCGAACACGTTGCACACCCGTGCCATTCATTTTGAATTGCATCCTGATCGTATCACTTTCCCAATCCATGTGCATTGCAGTGCAGCACAGCATGGCAGGACGTTGCACTGCCAAGAATACTGAATGCTATTTTTTGTTAACATGCATGCCCAAATGAAGTCCGCAAGTGAGAACTAGCTTTAATTCTTCCCTACTTGTAAACCTAAAACCAGGGGCAGACTGACAAACTCATGGGGCCCCCGGGCAATAGGGGATCATGGGGCCCCTGTGTCCTTGCCCAAACTCACAAAAGCCTATGAAAAATCTACCAGGGGCATCTCATGGGGGCCCCCTACTGACCCCAGGCCCTCGGGCAGTGCCTGAGTTTCCAAATGGTCAGTCCGCCCCTGCCTAAAACCCAACCTGTCCCCTAAATGTAGACCTAAAAGCAGGGGCGTCCCTAGGGTTGGTGTCACCCAGTGCGATAACACTTGGTGACACTTCCTCTGACGATCCCTGCAGAATGGATCGGATCTGCGGATTGAGCATAATGGATCGGACTTCGATCCGTTATGCTCCCCAAACCACAGATCCGATCCATCCTGCGGGGATTGTCGGCTTTCTTTACAACTTACCTTCTTGTGGAGTGGGTCCGGTGTCACCCCGTATAGGTTGCATACTGACGATGCCCGCAGGATGGTTCGGATCTGTGGATTGAGCATAATGGTTCGGAGTCCGATCCGTTATGCTTCCCAATTCACAGATCCGATCCATCCTGCGGTGATCATCGGCATGCAACCTATACGGGGTGACATGCCTCTGCGGAGATCATCGGCTTGCTTTACAACTTACCTTTTCGTGGAGCGGGTCCGGTGTCACCCCGTGCAGTAGGTGTCACCCCGTGCGGCGCGTACCCCCCGCTCCTGTCTTGGGACGCCACTGCCTAAAAGTAAACATGCACTTTGCCAATGCATGACAAAACAGCAGGTTAACTTTTACTGCTTAAACTCATCCTTCTTTCCCTCCCCAACTGATTTGTTCATTACTGAGAGCAAAGAGAAGGAGCCTCAAATCACTCTTGTTGGAGCTTGCACAAGACCTGGAGATTGATCTCTCAGACACCAGCTCTGCATCATGACAGAGAGGGGAGAAAATCACATTCTTCCATCATAGCAGCCAAATAAACTGGTGAAAGAGCGAAGAGAAGGTTGTGGGGTAGGTGGGCCTTCCTCCATGTTCATGGAAAAGATGCTCCGAAATGGATACATTTATGGCATAGGCCAATGGTTATACAGTCCCTTAGCAACTAGAACTTCCAAAAAGTGGGTGGCGCAGCCCTCCTCAGATCGGAGAGATCCAACACTAAATCTAGGTTCACACCTATGCATGTGCATGTTGGGTTTGATGCGTTTTTGCACTTGTGTTTTTGATGCATTTTGCATATTTTTTTTACATTTTTTTAATTGTCTTGTTGCTACCAGATTTTAAATGCAAAACGTATCAAAAACGTGGCAAAACTGCAGCAAAAACGCAGCAAAAATGCAATACATGCTTTTTTGCAGCATTCCCATTGAAGTCTATAGAACCAAAAACGCAACATTTTGCATTAAAAAAAGTCACTGACCCTTTCCAAAAAACACACCCCGGGTGAAAACGCGGAGATGTGAACCTGTCCCATAGGAAATCATGTTAAATGGACTGTACTGCATTTCTGTAAAACACTGCAGAGACCACTTAGGTGGGAACTTAGAGTAAAGAAGGAAAACAGAGAGGATGCACATGCCTAGCACATTATCTTTGGACACTTTGTTAAAGGATATATGACCAAGGTTATACACACAAACCAAGTGAGCTTGAAAGCTTGCATTGCGTGAAGCACATAGTAAGGACCTCTCTCCACAAAGGCAGAACCAGCTGATGCGTTTCAGGGATCTCTTCCCTTCTTCAGAGCTGGCTTCCTCCACGTTCCACTCATTAAACTCCAGGATAGACATAAGAGGCCTACCCCGAAGTGGATTCTTCTGGGCCACACTAGGCATGGTGGATGGGGTCACTTGCCATGTACATTAAGTACCTTTGTTTTTTCATGCTTATCAATGACCTGGAACAAGGCAGGGACTGCTTTCAGAGAAAGTCAACCTTAAGGCAGTTCTCCAACTAAGAGATGGGCAGTACACTGTGTATATTGAGTGAATAAATTGTAATCCAGCTAACCTTCTTGTCCCATGTCAATGTGCACCTTGACTGTAACTGTTGACAATTAGGAGGGATATGCTAATCTTCTCGCATTGCTATGGGAGTCAGACCACTGGGGAGGGAACCCAAAGCAGGGGCCCCCTTGCTAAAGGAGGACACCCGCCTAGCACCGGTACCATGCTTCACAACAGGTTGCATTTACTGGTTATTAGTCTCTTGTTACTATTGGCAGCTACTTGCTTCTTCCTCCATACCATGTTAACTGTTGAAGAAACTGACTCCATACCCTAATGAGCTTTAACTGACCAGAACTACAGATGTCTATGTGTAGTGTGCTGGTTACTTTCATACACCCCTTTAGAATAACTTCGGACCAGGCAGGACAACATTCCAAAGGCTTTACTGAGAAAAGTTCAGCATAACAATTTAAATAGGCAATGAGTCTTCTCATAACTGACTAACTGTGACTGCCCCAGCATACCTGCATATGTAGAGTCCAATAGTGGCAAGTCCAGAGTGGTAGTGGTCCATGAAATGGTGTCCCGACGAATCTGAGTTTTCAGAGGAGACTACCAGTCCCAGCAGACCCTCCACATAATGCTAGTCATGCAGTTCCCCAAGCAGCATTCAGCTTGGAATAGACAGACATACACCCCACTCTCTCAGGTTCTGATTCCCTCAATTTTCTGTAATAATACAGGACAGGTGAACAGACCAAGAAAAGCACGTGAACTTAGTCTGGGAAAGGCAGTAAAAAATGTAACCCCTTCCCCCTAGCTGGGCAGCCATAATTAACTATCTACAGTAGGCAACTTGTCTAAAAGGTGAATATACTGTATGCAGCTTGGGGGGTGTCAGTTGAGTAAACCAGTTGCTTTACTCTACATAAGGTAAGTTCAAGTTCACTTAGCACTTAACTTCAATCCCCAGACAATAAACACTTATTTCTTTACTTGTTATCAGGTTAAGCAAACTCATTTAAAAAAAAATAACACTCCCTGTGACAATTACAATCTATGTCTCAACCAGCACAGAGATTTTACAGCTTGCAGAATAACAATATAAGCACCATCAGACGGAAAATGTTTATCACTGGGGCTGGTTAATTATTGCATTAACCCTTTACACAAACACACAGTAGCTGCCTGTTATGTTAGTGGATCCTGCTCAGATGCTCACACACTGTAGTTAACAGGAGACATTTTATTAGGTGCTTCTAGCTGCCATTATACATGTGTCTGCCCTAGAACTACAACCAAAGAGAGGCAATCACACAGTTGTACCAGTATCTAAGTAGTGAGACCCCTAGAGGCCATACACAGCATATAACATATTGCTACACTGCCAATACGTGTTTTAACAGAAGCACTCATCTGTCACAGCGTGCACTATTATAATTCTGGCTGCTTAAAGAATATGTGTATTACTCGTTTCTGTGTCCACAAATTACTCATTGCCATGTCAAGGCAGGACTGTAACTCAGTTTAAACTACAGTACCTTTTCACAGAGGCAAAAAATTTTAATTCAAAGTTAGAGCATTTGGAGATTTAGCTTAACATATTTTATATTTCAATATTTTTATTGAAAAACTGTAGAAAGTGTATACAGAAAAATAGGAAACATAGCCCACCTACATGGTGAGCTGTGGCGAACAAACAGATTCATAGAGTATATAGGCACATACAAATACAACAACCAATGATATTGTAAACAAGGGAACACAACCCCAGTAGGGTAGAACATATTCCATCGGTCAGCAAACCTTGGCAGTCATCTAACAAAATAAAGGGACCGAAAAAATTGAGCAGAGGAGTCAAAGGAGGGAGTAAAGAAGACAACGGGAAAAAAAACAAAAAAGAAGAAAGAAAAAAGGAGGAAGGAAAAAAAAGAGAGAAGAGAAAAAGAGAAGAGGGCCAGCCATAAGTCCATTAGATAATAGAAATATACCTAATCCATGGTTCCCATGTAACCTCAAATTTACAAGTACTATTATTAACGATACTCGTACGTTTATCATTTATCATAATCCAATTAAGTTTCTGTTTGACTGAGTCTAGCGGAATTGATGACTGTCTCCAACATCTAGCTATAGTAATTTGTGTTGCCAACAGAAGATAAAGGATTAATTTAACTGATTTCTTGGGAATATCAGTGGGCAACAAATGAAGTAAGGCTACTTCCGGTTATTTACGAATATTAATTCCTGTTACTGAATAAATGAAGTTAAATATTCAGATCTAAAATCTATGAACCACCGGACATTTCCACCATATTTTAAATATAATTTTAATTAGGTAGGTGAAAGGAATGCTTTTATTTTATTTACAGTTGTGTTTAAAAGTGTGCATAACCTAGCAGAAATTGTGAAAATTTGGCATTGGTATTGAAAATATGACTAATCATGTAAAAAAAAAAAACCTGTCTTTTATTTAAAGTGTTACTAAACCCAAGACCCTGCATTCACTATATTTGGTCTCCCACAGTACACACAACATGAAAATTCAATTATTTTAGTAAATATAAACTACTAAATATCTTTTCTCATCAGCAGTATATAGCAGTCTTGTGATTTATATCAGTGTCCAGCACAGCACTGGTTAAAGCTTGTAGGTGGAGTTTTCATTCTCCCCTAATTGTCCTTCAAGGCTGCATGACCCCTGATCCTCTGTTTGGACAGTGCTGATTGGCCCTGTGCTGATTACATGCACCCTCCCAAGCAGGGATTTGTTTCTCAGAAAATATGTTTAGGAACTCCCTCCTTTCCTCCCCCCCATGCACCACTAAGCACTGTTTTTTTGGTTTCACCCCTACTCACCTCCCAGTACCATCACGTTTAGACCCCACCAACAACAATGGACCCCCATAGCAAAATACCACCCCAGCAACATTAGAACCCCTGCAGCAACAACAGATTTCCCAGCAGCCAGCAATAATAGATCCTCCAACAGCCAACAACAGAAGACCTCTCCCTCAACAGCAAATCCCATTCAGCAATAATTGACCTCCAACAACATAAGACCCCCCCGCCTCCCCCCGGAACAATATACCCTCATACAAAAATAAATTCCCTCCAATGACCATAGATCCCCAGCAGCCAGCATCAATAGACCCTCCAGCACAACCCAGCACCCCTTGCCATTACATACATTCAGTGCTTGAGGTGCCAGAACTGCGTTCCCCCGCGTTCCCACTGAACGTTCCCTGCTTGCGCGTTCCCTGCTCCCAAGGAAACAAAAAACTCTCTAGCAATACACACCAAGGCCCTGTACTATCAGCAGATGGATTGGGGACCGTAGAAGTAGGGGAGGATCAGAGAAGACAGGATTAAAAATCCTTTTTACACAATGCGAACTCCTTAGTTTGCACAGTGCGTATAACAAGCATGCTTTACTGCATATACAGACTGATTTTACTGCTGTGGGTTTAGTATCACTTTAAGGATAGGATCATATGAATGGCCCTGATCAAAAGTTTACATACCCTGGAATGCTTGGCCATGATATAGACACACAAGGTGACACACACAGGGTAAAAATGGCAATTAAAGGTTATTTGCCAACATCTGTGGCTTTTTGAATTGCAGTAAGTGTCTGTGTACAAATAGCCGATGAGTTTGTTAGCTCTTTCACTATTGATTATTATAACAAAATTTCTACAGGAGCAACCATCTATGTAGATTTCAGAAGATCTATGTGATTTAATTCGTAAAAAACATCCAAAAGTCCCTTCCAGCTTACCCAAAATACACAAAAATTCATCCCGTATTACCAGATGACCAATTGTCTATGGTAATGGCAGATTAACTGAAAATTTGAGCAGAGTCATAGATTTCCATTTGCGACCACATGTCTTATCCTTGACATCCTTTGTAAAGGATACTATTCATTTTTTGCATTACCATTACCATTGATGTGAAGGCTCCATTCTCCATCAACAGGGTTTGAAAGCTGTACATAGAGTCCTCTTGAAGAGACCCATTCAGGATTGGGCCTTCAATTAATGAAATTGACTCAATCACAATTATTTTGATCACAACCTAAGATTTACTATGACTCATGATTGGAACAGCACTACTTTTTTAGACGCACAAATTATGCGAGGACCTAATGGTAAGCTCCTTAGTACATTGTTCCATAAAAGTGCGGGTGGAAACACTAGACTACACGCTTCCAGTTTTTATCTCATACCTTTAAAAAATTCCATTCCGTATAGTCAGTATCTCAGGATGCATAAGGATTGTTCCAATGATACTTTATGCAGAGAAGAGGCAAACAAATTACAATTGAGACTTTTGAACAGGGGCTACAGTAGAACATGCCTATGTAAGGCATTCAAAAGGGCAGTTCAACAACCAAGCTATAAGCAAAAATTGAAAGGACAAGTCAATTCAGAGCCAAGGAGAGTAATTTTACATTACTCAAATCAACATGCACAAATCCAACAAATTTTGAAACAATATTGACTAACAATCCTATAGTGAAACAATTTGCTTATTATAGTCCATCTTTAACATTCAAAAGAGCCAATTCATTGAAGGACAAACTAGTCCAAAGCAAATTCAAAGAAGAATATAGGAGCGATCATTGTTCCATTATGGGGACATATCCATGTGAACATTGTTCCTAGTGTCCCCTGTTAGACAAGAGAAAATCTCTTGTTCTTCATAATGTGTAAACATTTATACCAAAGCATTTTGCTAATTGTCAGACAGATGGGGTAATGTATTTGTTATCTTGTGAATGTGGAGCATTTTATGTGGGAAAGACCAAACAAGAGTCTCCAAACATCTCCAATAGGGAGACATACAGTCATGTACAATTTTAAAGTTTCCAAAGTTGCCTTTATTGCTTTAGACCGGGTCCATATACCAGACCGGGGAGGTGACTGGAAAACAAATTCCTATCCAGTTGGAGCAAAGATGAATTTTTGGATTACAGGCTACTGTTTTTCCTGGGTGATTCTATTTCATTTTGCCCATTTTTGAAGGGATTCTCCTCTGGCAAAACAAATTAATTCAAAAATCTCTCATTTTTGTTGTAGACTTTATGGTGTCTTATATTAGTACAATAAATAATTTTTTTATGTTAGGATATATATTGATTGTGTTTTATTGTGATCTTATATTGGGCATGCTGTTATATATAGGTTTATTTGACATTGTACATATTAACATACATAATTTTGTTTTGTTTTCAGGTTTTTCCGTTCAGTCATCTGACCCCCTTTGACTGGTGGTGGTTTCTCCATTTTGGGCCCTCCCGGCATAGGGGCAAAGGTGGGTGATTAATGCATGCCCCTCTTTGTTCCCCTGGTGATGGCCTTGAGCCTTGTCTGCGAGGAGGGGGCACTCAGCCACATCAGCAGCATCCCGTGGCTGCTTCTGTATAGCCGTTCATGTGCACATGTGCACGGTGCTGTTTCGGCGGAGGCAGCGGAAATCGCTGGAGAAGGATCTTCCTGGAACACTGGGGAAGCCACTTGGATGCCACCACTGTAGGCACTAGGAGGGTATTGTTGCCTTGGCAGTAGGGGATGAGGGGATTATACACACCTTGAAATGAGGTCTACATGATTTTGGGCCTATCATACAAGGGGCAGCATCCCTTCATATATATATATATATATATATATATATATATATAGAGAGAGAGAGAGAGAGAGAGAGAGAGAGAGAGTATTCTAACCAGATAGTTCCACTTTTGGCGATGTACTGGGATAATAGTCATTGGGTGTAAACTGGCAGTGAGTATTATCTCCTTCTGGGATTGCTATCCCTTATTGATAGGACACTGCTATATTATATACATCTACAAATTTGTATCTGTTTTTAGTTGGCATACACAATCTTCGAGAGGTATACAATTTTCTATGTGGACTTAATTTTCAATTAAATTCTTTGATCTACTGATATCAATAGGCTATTCCCTTATATAGACACAATAAATTCCTCCCAATTTTATTGAAAACAGCTACATATAGATATAGACTTTGCACCATGCCATTTTTTCATAAACATGGATGATGCTCCTGTAGAAATTTTGTAATATTAATTGCCCGCAATCAATATTGTGGCATGATAAGTATAGATGATATGATTGCTCCATTTTAGGTGCCCCCCCCCTTTCCCACATTTTGATATTTTTATAGTGCATTGCAGGAGTGCGGCTTCCCTCCTCTTTCTTTTTTCCCCCTTCTAGTGCTTTACATGTGTGGCTTCCTGAAAGCCCCAAGTAGCTTACCCAACTGTCGTGATGATCATGCTAAGAAAAATTCTTGGATTTTTTAACTGCTCTGGTCTATGTTTGCCTTCCCTCTTGCTGCAAGGTAATTAAATCTTGTGGAAAATATACAAATGTTTATTGGAGCCTTGTATGGAATGTGTTATAAATATTGCAGCAATTATAATATTGTGTTTTTGATTTAGATACCCTAATACCCCTGATGAAGATTGCTATTTATATAATTGAAACACGTTGGGATTCTTTTTGGCAGGACCACCAGAATTGGAAAGTCCTTTGTCAAAATGGGTTAATGTCTGCCATTTTTAAGTATATTATTATTGCTATATGGAGGATATATGAACAGAGCTCATATTTTAAACATTATGTGTTTTACTTTTTGTGTCAATAAAAATTCCTTTTTGATATTCAATACACTTGTTTGATATAGTCATTGCTGCACAATAGCCTTTGGGGGTTAAAGTTTCTATTTGTTAAGAAGTGGGTTATGAGTTGTTTCTTATTTCTGATAGGAACTTGGAAACTTATTTGCCAGTAGTTCGGGTTCGTCCTTAATGTGAATCTAGGGGATCCATCTTGAACTAAAGCAGGCAATAGACCAGGGGTCCTCAAACATTTTAAACAGGGGGCCAGTTCACTGTCCTTCAGACCGTTGGAGGGCCAGACTATAGTTTAAAAAAAAAAAACTATGAACAAATGCGGACATAGTACAGGAGATGACCAGATACTGCGGACATAGTACATGAGATGACCAGAGACTGCGGACATACATCGACGGTGGGAAAACTGGGCCGGCCGCTCCATAAGACACACAGACATTTCCCCCCAAGTGTGTCTTATGGAGCAAAATATATGGTAAATGCAGGACACCTTGTTGGGTCAGATCTGTGTACAATGTAAAGAGAGAGAGAGAGGCGGGGGAGAGATAAGGAGGGGAGAGAGAGAGGAGGGGGAGAGAGAGAGAGGAGGGAGGTAGAGAGAGAGGAGGGGGGAGAGAGAGGAGGGGGGAGACAGAGGGGGGGAGGGGAGAGAGGGGGGGAGGGGGAGAGAGAAAGAGGAGGGGGGAGAGAGAGGAGGGGGGAGAGGAGGGGGGAGTGAGAGGAGGGGGGAGGAGGGAGGTGAGAGAGGAGGGTGGGGAGAGAGAGGAGGGGGGAGGGGGAGAGAGAGAAAGGAGGAGGGAGAGAGAGAGAGGAGGGGGTCTGTGGCCATGATACCTGACATGCAGCGATGGAGTCTCCTTTCTTGCTCCCGCTCTTCATGGTCAGCTCTAGGCTCCGCCCTCTGGCCGTGACGGTTGCATGCACTGATCAGAATAGATGGCCGGCTGGCTGCAGAGAGGCCAGGTGAGTGGTGCGGGTTCATAAGCCGAGCCCTCCTTCCCCTGTTCTAGAATTGCTGATCTCGCCCTCCTGCCTCCCGCCCGAGCCCTGCCGAGCTCTCCTGACCTGCCAAACCCTAGTCCCTTGCCTCATGGCAGATACAGCCCTGCCCGGCGGGCCGGATAAATGTCCTCAGCGGGCTGTAGTTTGAGGACCCCTGTAATAGACGATACAATTTTCTTTCCTGCAAGTCAGTATTGATGGGGGAATCCCTTCCACTGAGCTATTGTATTCTGCCAGCATTGGGGAGTAGGGAGCCATTCCTGCCGGGACAGCACAGTGATAATTGATAGCTGTTGGCAATGATAGCATGGTAGAAATCCAACATGTTGCTTGTACCCAAGATGACTGATGGATCAACCTGGGTACAATCAGCTTGCCCATATATGGATCAAATCTCATCCAGTTCAGCAGATAATCATCTATGAGTGTCTTTTAGGTTGAGGCCAACTCAAACCGTATCCCTAGTAATGGTCCTGTGGACTGAGACTACTGCTAAGCTTTGTTTAAAGGGTACTTATCCCATCTTTGAACTCTTCTGCCCTGATATATTTATAGTTTCATACTTAGGTGGCCTGAGTTAGTGGAGGATGCATTCTTGTGGATTCCTTCCCTGCTATCCATCAGTTTGTTTTGTTCCTGTTCTCCAACCTCTACTTCACTGCTTTTCTTTTTCTCCCTTCTACTTCCAATTATTCTCCAATTTCTCCCTTCTTCACCATCTTTCCTGCCCTTCCTTCTTTTTCGGTCTCTGAATCTACTATTTCAACCAGTTAATTGGACAACTTATTTGTAACTACTTGCCCCTAAAGAGCCCACTAGCATTATGTTCTCATAGGTCCAGAAGGTTTACCAATACAAGTGTTTGCCTATCTTCACTCTGATTGTTATTTCTCTCATATGTTTTAGTCCTGGGTAGGTGACACTGTAGTGATCTTCCCTTAATAACCAATAAAAATGACTGTAACAGAAAAGGTACTTTTCCTTTTAAAGTGTATTTAAAGCTAAAACTTTGTATTCTAGTTTTGGATAGTGCATGGGAGGTTTAAAAACCTGGCCTGTGTCCCCTACTGGGGAAATTTACTCCTGATGACCTTTGCCTTTGGATTGCTCCTTTCACTTTTTTTCAAATTTCAATTATGTCTGCGAGACAGGAAGTATAGAGAGATTACTCAAATGGGACACAGATAGAAAGAAAAAACTGTTAGGTGTATTAAAGTAAAACATAAAAACAAAGCTGCGCAAAAAGTGAAAAAGTGCAAAAATTAGCTGCTGGAAAAACAATCAGATCAATTGTATACAAATCATATAAATAAACTGCAGCGGCAATTTATTTATATGAGCTGTATTAAAGTGTTACTAAACCCCCAGCAGTAAAATTAGTCTGTATACACAGTAAAGCATGCTTTTTATACTGACTGTGGAACCTAAGGGGTTTATTTATATATTTATTTATTTCAGGTACTTCTTTAGTGCCGTCAATTTGCGCAATGCTTTAAAAACATATATTGTACCTTCACATCAGTCCCTAACCCTCAAGGGGCGTACAATCTAAAGTCCCTAACTCACATTCATACATACACATACTAGGGTGAATTTAGACAGAAGCCAATTAACCTACCAGCAGGGGCGGACTGACCATTTGGAAACTCGGGCACTGCCCGAGGGCCCGGGGTCAGTAGGGGGCCCCATGAGATGCCCCTGGTACCTTTTTCATAGGCTTTTTTGAGTTTGGGCAAGGACACAGGGGCCCCATGATCCCCTATTGCCCGGGGGCCCCATGAGTTGTCAGTCTGCCCCTGCCTACCAGCATGTCTTTGGAGTGTGGGAAGAATCTGGAGCACCCAAAGGAAACCCGTGCAGGCACAGGGAGAGCATGCAAACTCCAGACAGGTGGTGCTGTGGTTGGGATTCGAACCAACGACCCTAGTACTGCCAGGCAGAAGTGCTAACCATTTAGCCCCTGTGCACTACATTGTGTATAAAGGCTGTTTGATCCTGACTTCTTTGCTCCTCCTCTTGTTTAGATGTCCACATTTTGTCTCCTGATAAGACAGACTGCACCGTAGCCATTCTGCACATACTCAGTTTAGTGTGTATTGCTAGAGAGGTTTTTTTTCTTGGAAGAATGCATGTCATCAGCACAGGGCTAATCAGCACTGTTCAGTCAGAGGTCAGGGGGTTTGTATCCTCCTAGAGCAGAAAAAAAAAACCTCCTCCTACAAGCTTTAACCGGTGCTCTGCTGAACACTGATAGAAGTCACAAGACTGCTCTAACTGCTGATGAGAAAAGGTATTTAGCAGTTTATATTTACTAAAATAATTGCACTCCCATGTTCTGTGTACTGTGGGAGGCCAGATAGTGAATGCAGGGTCCTGGGTTTAGTAACATTTTACCTACTTACAACTCTTTCCAAAGCAGATATAAACAGACTGAACATTTTAAAGATATTTTAAGGTTTGCAATAAAAAAAGTTATTTAAAAAATGCTGTTTCTGTAAATAGCTGAGAAAGGGTATGTAAAACTGGTATGATAAAAGGTACAACAAAACTGGCAAACCCTAACTGCTGATGTGAACACAGTTAATCCTGAAAGTCGGTGAGCAATAAGATCATTTGTAGAATACAGACCCTCCTAGCAGTCAGCTCCTGATTGTTGTAGCTTTCAGCAGCCTTCTGCATACAGCTCTTAACACGAAACATCATCTGCCAGAAATGTCATTGGTAATTAACCCAGGACTCCTAATGCTTTGAGGACTTAATATCTATCTATAGAAATCTCTGTTCTTCAGGCAAATGAAATTAGTGGCTCACAGCACAGTGAATGGTCAAATTATAGATAAAGAAGCAAAGTTTCTAAATGCTTACAGATGAAAGCCAGATACCCCCCCTCCCAGGAGACTGGAAACTGGAGGGCTCCAATCGTTTTGAAAGTCTTGTGTTGACTTACTTTCTGGTAAACATTAAGAAGAACTCCAGGTGAAACATAAATTTAGTTATGATCGGCTATTTACTTGTGTTGCTTTTTGTTTCTGCTGGCAAGCTAATGGGAAAGCCTAGGCTTGTAAGTCACACTGGAAAAAATACCATTGTAGGTCCAGTTCACTTCTGGTTTGTTCACATTGTTGTCAGTTAAGTCCTGATGAAGAGGGCGCTCTTGGACCCCCGAAATGTGTTGACTTACTTTTTGGTAAACATTAAGAAGAACTCCAGGTGAAACATAAATTTAGTTTTGAATATGATCGGCTGTTTACCTGTGTTACTTTTTGTTTCTGCTGACAAGCTAATGGCAATGCCTAGGCTTGTAAGTCACACTGGAAGAAATACCATTGTAGGTCCAGTGTAGTTCATAATGTTGTCAGTTAAGTCCTGATGAAGATGGTGCTCTTGGACCCCCGAAATGCGTTCGATACTTTTTGGATTGTACCCCTGAGTTTAAATGGAATAAAGTTGTATCTGGACCTCTTAGCAGTGGTATGGTGCTACAGGTTAAATTTTTGATAACAAAACAACTTTAGCTCTGCTGGCTCCCTTTACTGTACCTATGTTAAAAGTAACAGTTTTAGCCCAGGAATACACAGCAGATATCCTACAGTGGGTTCACTCCAGGTTTGGCTGGCTGCTGTTTCACCCCCATGGCCAAGGGTGGGCTGTTCGAAGGAAGAGTAAAATAAGAGAGGAGAAGCAACAGGTCAAACTTGGAGGGATCCAGGATTCTTTTAGCAGGACTAGTTTTAATGTGGTTCTAAAGGCTGAAGGTTTTTTTACCTTTATGCATTCAATGCATGAAGGCAAAAAAATTTCAGTGTGCTGCTCCCCTTCTCAGCTGACCCAATACTTACCTGCGCCTGATCTCGATCCAGTGATGCGCATGAGAGCAGTGGCTCTCCCGGGTGTCTCTCTCCTCATTGGCTGAGACACAGCAGCTGCTATCAAGGAGGAGAGAGTGGGAGGTGGGGCCGAGTTATCCTCTGTGTGTCTTATAGGCACAAAGGGGTGGCTCAGGAGTGAGCATGCACAAGTGCCCTCAGAGCAAGCAGCTTGCTCTGGGGGTACTCAGCAGGAGGCAGAAGCCAGAAGCGCCAGCGGGGGACCCGAGAAAACCATTGCACAGAGCAGGTACGACATGTTTGTTAATCAAAAAAATAAAATAAACCTGAACCTTTAATATAAATGAATTGGTGAATAATTCAACTTGCCAGAGGCTACTGAAGATGTGATATTGTTTTCTGACAGAATGACCCTTTAATTTTGAGAAATTAAAATGATTACATAAACGAAAGAAAAAATAAGAGAGGATCATTGTGACTCCTGGCTGAAGTATAAGAAGTACCCTGCCACTACAAATCCAGGCTTTTTAGACATCTACACAAGTCTACATACCCAAGTCACTGGCAGCCAGTACTAATGTACTACAAATAATTGTACTCTTACTGGGGAAATTCAAATTTTTAATAGAACATGATGTTCCCTCTCCCAGTTTTAGCAGTTAGACCCTAGCAAACGCATTCATTAGTAATGTTTGAATGACAACCTAACTGAAGCTCAGACAATATCTACTTTATTATTAATTAAATATAGTAAAACTATATTAAATGATATATGTCCCATTTAATTTTTAACATAAAAGTATAACTGTAAAAAATGCAGTATATTCAAATATAAGTTATATGATAAAAAATATACCGGTATGTGAAATCCATTAACACTTTATTTGACGTTTACATTTTTAATTATAAATTGTCCTTTCTGCTGGTTTTTAAAGGACCTAAATGTTGCTACAGAAATTAAACTAAAAAGTGGTATACCTGAATTTTCCTATAAATCAAATTTTAGAGATGAAATAAAGAATAACATCCAATTTTTAGACATTAACAAGGAACCTTTGACTTTTTAACTTTGCAGTTGAGTCATGCACATTATGAGGCACTTGTTTTATATTAAAACTGTCTGGCAAGTAAAAACACTGCTATAAAATATGTTTTATACTATTAGAATGGTTTCTATAATTTATATATTTTATTAATAGCAGCTAATTAAGCTCATGCCATTTCTGCAATACTCCTTTGCTCTAAACATCTTACATTTAAATGAATTATTTTTTTACATACCCTATACAAATAAAACTATATTAAACATTAAATAAAGCTGACAAAATAAACATTTCATTTTTTTGACTTTAACATAATGAACAGGTTAAAAACTGTGGGGATTATTTACTTAAAGTGGAAAGTGCAAAATCTGGTGTAGCTCTTCATAAAAACCAATCAGCTTCCAGGTTTAATTTTCCAAGTTTAATTAAAAACGCTGAAATGAGAACCCGATTGGCTACCATACGCAGCTACACCAGATTCTGAGTGCTCTAGTTTTAGTAAATCTCCTCCACAGTGATCAATTTATCATCACTTTATATTACAGTTTATAGACATCTTTTATTTATAATTGCTTATATAATTAGTGGCAAATTTCAGGTCGAACTGGAATTTTCCTTTTAAGCTTCATGAAGGTGTTGGTTTATTTTTGATTAATGTATTTGTTTCTAATTATTTATAATGAATTCATATATATATATATATATATATATATATATATATATATATATATATAAATATAGTCTGCATATATATATATATTCTGTATATATATATATATATATATATATATATATATTCTGTATATATATATATATATTCTGTATATATATATATATATATATATATATATATATAGTCTGCATATGTATATATATGTATATATATATATATATATGTATATATTGTCTGCATATGTATATATATATATATATATTTATATATATATATATATATATATATATATATATATATATATATATATAAATAACACCAATTATTCAATTTTTTTTTTTAGGATAAAACACAACAGAAAAAGAACACTAAGCAGTAATGGGTCTCTGCAAACAGCCTGATGAAGCGTTTGCCAGTTGTGCCCCTGAGCTATGACCCTAGCAGGTAACTGCGAACGGACGATTATCCAAGCCTGTTTTTCCTCTGTGTACCTGACCTGCATCTGGATGTAATTCATACTGACCTTGGTTCTATTCTTGGCCATCCTCAAGCACTGCAGGGCATCTGGAAAGGGAAGTTAGCTGTTTTGTCGACCATCTTCTGCAATCCCGAGCACCATTTGTGTGTTTCTTGTTGACTTTTGCTTCAAATCTTCACGCTCTATCCCCCTGCTCTGGTCTCTCCATGGTCCCTCCAGAAACATAGGCCTGTGTTCACTTTCTGAGAGCATGTGAAATTCAGGAAACCCTCTGCCTGGAGGTGCAAGGTGTTTGGAAAATGTGACAGCAACATATGTAGGAATGGAAAATGAATGTTTGGGGAAGCTCAGAGGATTGAGCTGCACAGACTATGTAAAACATTTTGTACCGCAGTGTGTATACATCGGACGGCGGTGGTATGAAATTCATTTATATGCTCCATGTGTGAAAGTGGTTAACCCTCTTTATTTGCTACGGCAAACTATTTCTCTGTTTTTCTTTTAAATTTTATTAAATCAAATCTGTCACATTATAACATCAATCTGGACCCAGGCATTGAGTGGAAAGGTCTTTTAATGTATTCCGTGATTTACTGTCTGTGTGGTGGTTTTTTGCTCTTTGACAGATTCCCTTTATAAAGCATACACGGTCATGGATTAAAAAAAAAAACCGTATAACTGCATTTATCAAAGCTAAAAACTTGCAACTGGAATATAATAGCTATAATTACTAAATAAATAAACAAAGAAACCAACAAAGAAATGTGGATTGCACATTTTGTAAAGCAAAGTTTGCATTAAAGGAGCTTAAAGAAAGCTGTGTGTTGAAAGTCTTAAGGCCAATTTTCAGCTTTCAGCGCTGTCGCACTTTGAATGACAATTGCGTGGTCATGCAACACTGTTTCCAAACTAAATTTTTATCATTTTTTTTTCCATACAAATAGAGCTTTCTTTTGATAATATCTAATCACCTCTGAGTTTTTATTTTTTGCTAAATAAGCAAAGAAAATATGTTTTTCTTAGTTTCTGTTATGCAGTTTTGTAAATAAACAATTTTTCTCCACAAACTATGGCATATATCTAAAAATTAATCAATCCTTTATATACTGATGGCCTATCTCATATCTTGAGGCCGAAAAAACACCAGGACAGTACAAATATCCCCCAAATTACCCCTATTTTGGACAGTAGAGAGTTCAAGGTATTTAGTAAGAGGCATGGCTAGATTTTTGAAGCTGTACTTTTTTGTCATCATTTTTTGAAAATTGAAGAAATAAAAAAAAAAATTCACTTTTTTTTTTTACAGATACCGTCACCAGTTCAGTACAGCATCATCATATGGCAGTTATCAGGGACACTGACTGGTGAGAGTCCAAAAAAAATGTTTTTAATAATTTTTTTTTTCTTTTTTTTTTCTTTTTTCTTGTTTTATGATTTTTTAACACACTGTGACCAGAGTAATATAATGCTACCATAGTAACATTGTACTACTCTGGGGAAGTGATCAGAATTTTTTTTTTTTTTACATATTATGATTGCTTATATCAGTGAATTTCACGGCTATAAGCAAGCATTTTACTGAATTAAATTGATTCATTCAGTTTCTTTTGTTTTGATTAATTGTGATTGGCCAGAGCTAATCACATGACACAGATGGGCTGTGATTGGCCCTGTCTTTACCATGTGATCACTGCGACCAATCACAGCTAACAACACAATTGTAATAACAAATGGCATTCAATGTTTACAATTGTCATGTGATCTGCTGTGATTGGTCACAGCAATCACATCATATCGGCAGTGGGCAACAAATTGGGGCCGCACAGACACACACAAGGCTCGATCCAAGAGGACGTCATATGACATCCATTTGAAACGATGAAAATCCTGCCTGGCCGTCAAATTGCTACAGGCCAGGCAGGAACTGGTTAAAGTGAACCTATGACCAGATCATGCAAATATTTACAGATTCAAACACTAAAGGCACTTCAGAACAAGCACCCATTCATCTCTGCATCTATAAGCATTGTCAATAAATTAATTTTCAAACTTTACAACACAGGTGTTTTCTGAGAACAGAATCTTTGCAGGCTTCCAGCCCTCTAATGTAAACAACTAGCGTGTGTTTTTAAATTGACCATACCTACCATTGCAATGGGCTGCCTCATTTGGCAAAAAACTGAATGGATTGTTTACGTTTACCATCATATTATATAGGTTTGGTAAATCTAAAGACTGTACAATCAGATTGTAGAATGTATGGCGAACTTTAGAATTGGACTAAAACTGACCAGAATATTTTATTTTTATTATATATTATTACAATTATGTACTCTTATGATTGAAAGATTTAAATTTGCCCCATTAGTGAGTTTTACTCTGTCATCATCCAGCTCCTTAAAATGTGTTATTTGAAGTCGAATGACTTCAAATGCTGTACATTTGGAAGCCAGAAAATCCTACAAGGCCAGGCAGCTGCATCAATTCTCAGAGTTTATTTGACCTAATCACCTGAATCAAGCTGAGAAATAAAACTCACACTAAATATGAAGGCAAATATAGTTCTTATCTAAGTACTGTATGTCTATGCTTCCAATTAAATGTGGTATTAAATTCAAAAACAAAAATGTAATATATTACAGCTTACAAATCCTTAAATGTGGTGGCTGCATTTGTTTTCTTTTTTTTTTTATTTTCCAGCCAGTAACACTCCTCTTGTCTAGGGTGTCTCTACTCTGGATAGAGGAACAATGGAGACACCCTTTGCCAGTGTGGGGAGAGGGTAGTGTTGGATGCATTAGTAAGATTAGATGGACTTGACTAAGAAATGAAAGCTAAACTCCAGCTACACTTTTTAAGCAGTTACAGCAACAGTTTTTACCTTTTGGGATAAAGGCTTTCCCAGGTCTTTTTTTTAGTGGGAACGCGGGGAGAACAGCACTAAATGTATGTAATGGCAAGGGGTGTGGGGTGTGCAAGAGGATCTATTGATGCTGGCTGCTGGGGGATCTATTGTCACTGGTGGGTATCTGTTTTTGTGAGAGGTTCTATTGTTGCTGGTGTGGATCTATTGTTGCTGGGGGTCTTATGTTGCTGGTAGGGATCTACTGTTGAGGGAGAGGTTGCTGGCTGTTGGAAGATCTGTTGTTGTTGCTGGGGGGATCTAATGATCCTGGGGTAGAACTTTTGTTGCTGGGGTGAAGTTTTGCTGTGGGTGGTCCATTGTTGTTGTGTGGGGATCTATTGTTGCTGCAGGGAATCTATTGTTGCTAGACAAGAGTCTATTGTTGGGGGGACCTATTCTTGCTGGGGTGGGGTCCATTGTTGCTGGGGGAGTCTGTTGTTGTGTGGGGGATCAATTGTTGCTGGAGTGGGGTCTGTTGTTGCTGGAGGTAGTCTATTATTCTTGGCTGCAGGGGATCTATTTTACTGCTTTTATTGTTATAATTAACAAATTCTATACAAATTATTTAGCACCACAAAATGATACTTGGTTCTGTATTCTCTAAAAGGGGTGGCGGGACTGGGAGGTGGGTAGGGGGTGGAGCCAAAGAACGGTGCTCAGAGGAGGATAGGGGGTGGAGACAAGCAGAAAGGGGAAGTTCCTACACCTATCCTGCAAAAAAAAAGCCCTGGGTCCATAAATAAATAAAACCTGATCACTGTAAGCACCCCTGTCAATGTTAAACAGTTTGTCTCAACCCTCTGCCACTTTTACTGGACAGCTTGATCTTTAGAAAAATAACATACTTACTGGTCAAATCACCAAGTGAAAATAAGGAAAAAAAGGCCTATGAAAGAAATAAATGCCCATGAAGACTGCTGGGATGTATGACATCATTTTGGCCTAGACCAGAAACCAAGAAGTAACTGAAGTAAAAGAAAACAATTTTTTTAAGTAAATACAGTATAATATACATTCCATCTATGTACTAATCAGGGGCGGACTGACCATTTGGAAACTCAGGCACTGCCCGAGGGCCCGGGGTCAGTAGGGGGCCCCAAGAGAGGCCCCTGATACCTTTTTCATAGGCTTTTTTTAGTTTGGGCAAGGATACAGGGGCCCCATGATCCACTATTGCCCAGGGGCCCCATGAGTTGTCAGTCCACCCCTGGTACTAATGCTAGCAGCACAAGGTTTAAAATAGTTATAGTTGATTCAGAGAGTTTAGTTCCACTTTAAATATACTTTAAAGTGTTATTAAACCCACAACAGTAAAATCAGTCTGTATATGCAGTAAAGCATGCTTGTTATACTCACTGTGGAACCTAAGGGGTTAATCCTCTGCATTGTGTAAAAAGGCTGTTTGATCCTGTCTTCTCTGCCCCTCCTCTAGTTGAAATGACCACCTGATACAGACTGAACCCGTGGTCACAAGCACATGCTCAGTTTGGTGTGTATTGATAGAGAGGTTTTTTTTTATCTTGGGAGACTACTGAATGTGATCAGCACAGAGCCAATCAGCACTGTCCAGACAGAGGGTCAGGGGATTTCCATCCTCTTAGAGCAGAATGAAAACTCCTCCCACAAGCTTTAACCAGTGCTCAGCTAGACACTGATAGAAGCCACAAGACTGCTATATACTTCTGATGAGAAAAGGTATTTAGCAGTTTATATTTACTAAAATAATTGCATTTCCATGTTGTGTGTACTGTGGGAGACCAGATATAGTGAATGCAGGGTCCTGGGTTTAGTATCTCTTAAAGGTTCTGTTAAAGTGTATTTTCAGCCAAATTGGGATAACACCAACTTTATATTTGTTTCATGTCCCAGTTAACATAGCATGACATAAAATGCAGTTAACATAGCATGATGTAAAAATATTTAAGAATTACTGTTACCTTTTTAGGTGTTTTTTACATGCTTATAAATCCTCATACGCTCTCCCTGCTTTGTAATGTCTGGGGGGGGGGGGCTGTGGAGTAATGTTTAACATTAACAACTGTCTCTACTGTGCAGGCAGATCTTCATTATCACTTGGAACCAGGGGCGGACTGACCATTTAGAAACTCGGGCACTGCCCGAGGGCCCGGGGTCAGTAGGGGGCCCCATGAGATGCCCCTGGTACCTTTTTCATAGGATTTTTTGCGTTTGGGCAAGGACACAGGGGCCCATGATCCCCTATTGCCCGGGGGCCCCATGAGTTGTCAGTCCGCCCCTGCTTGGAACTAAATTTGAATGCTGTCTGTCCTAACAAAGGGTTAAAAGTGTAGAGGCTGGGCTTCTTACATTGTATGTTAATGAGGACAAACTTAGGACAGGCTCACTCCAACCTTGCAGTCAGCCATGGCACCTTCTTCTTAGAAACATCTGAAAGGTAAAAAAAATGTTTTAACATTTTTTAATACATTGTGTGTGGATAGGGACACATAACAAACACATAGTTGGGTTTTTCCAAATTTGACTGCAAAAGTGTAAATAGCCTTTAAAAAAAACTTTCAATGTAACTTCATATTTTGTACTGAGGAATCCAATAAGCTTTCTGAATCACTGTGACTTAATATACATCCAATCGAGTCTTTCTGCAGAAGCCGTATTTAAAAAATATTTTGCGTAATTAACATTGCTTTACATGTCAGTGCGGAAGAGATAGAGTGTACTGGATGTTAGCAATGCTCCAGATTTCTGGCAGGATCAACAGGCATTTTTCATACTGGCATCAAATAGATATAACATAATGCTTTCAATACTGTGTATAGACCACAATGAAGCAAATAAGAGAAATGAATTGCCAGGGTTTACATATAATTTAAGTGAAACAGGGGAGGACTGACAACTCATGGGGCCCCGGGCAATAGGGGATCATGGGACCCCTGTGTCCTTGCACAAACTCAAAAAAGCCTATACAAAAGGTACCAGGGGCATCTCATGGGGCCCCCTACTGACCCGCATAGACATCACCAGACGCTGGGTTTCATCCCTGGTGATGCTCTGCCAGGCCTCTACTGCAACTGTCTTCAGTTCCTGCTTGTTCTTGGGGCATTTTCCCTTCAGTTGCTTTTGCACGTCTGGTGATGTCTATGCGTTCCAGACTTCAGGCTGTAATTGACTGCAAAGGATTTGCAACCAAGTATTAAAAAGTGAAAGTTTGATTTATGATTATTATTCTGTCCCATTACTTTTGGTCCCTTAACAAGTGGGAGGCACATATGCAAACTGTTGTAATTCCTACACCATTCCCCTGATTTGGATGTAAATACCCAAATTAAAGCCGACAGTCTGCAGTTAAAGCACATCTTGTTCATTTCATTTCAAATCCATTGTGGTGGTGTATAGAGTCAAAAATGTTAGAATTGTGTCGATGTCCCAATATTTATGGACCTGACTGTATGTCGCATTCACCAGCCCCTTCCTTTCCTGAATGAATGCAATGAATGGTCAGTACCGATTACTCACTGTGTTCATTCATAGCTAAAGCATAGTCAACTGTTTATTTTTTGGAGGGGGGGCCCTGTCAGGCTGGCTGCGTGCATGTGTGCCATTAATTATTAACGGTAACCCCGCACATTGGCATCCACCCTGCAATTTCGCACATGCCAAGCCACATAGTAGGGTAGGGCAGCCCAATGAAATAAATATAACATATAAAGCCATTTATAACTCTGCCCAAATTACATCACCAATATCGTCTTCAAATATCACCCAAACTGTCCTCTCCGCTCCTCGCATGACCTCCTGCTCTCTAGCTCCCTTGTCTCCTCTTCCCATGCTCGTCTCCAGGACTTCTCCAGAGTTTCCCCCATCCTCTGGAACTCTCTACCCCAATTTATCAGACTATCGCCTACTCTGCTCACTTTTAGGCAATCTCTGAAAACCTATCTCTTCAGCGAAGCCTATCCTGCCCTCAGCTAATAATGGAATCTTCTACGCCTCCTACCAGTCCATCCCCCACAGTTACTACCTTTTGTACCACTAGCCCCTCCCTCCTAGATTGTAAGCTCCAAGGAGCAGGGCCCTCCTAACCCTCTTGTATTGAACTGTATTGTTGCTGTATTGTCTCCAGTTACATTGTAAAGCACTGAGCAAACTGTTGGAGCTATATAAATCCTGTATAATAATAATAATAAGAACTGCCTGCATGTAGAACGCAGGTTTCAATCATGTGAACCTAGCATTATAATTAAAGTTTGCAAAATGTCAGTCCTGAGCAGGGGCGGACTGACAACTCGGGCAATAGGGGATCAGGGGGCCCCTGTGTCCTTGCCCACACTCAAACCACACCCAAAAAAGCCTATGAAAGGTACCAGGGGCATCTCATGGGGCCCCTTACTGACCCTGGGCCCTCAGGCAGTGCCCAAATTCTCGAATGGTCAGTCCACCCCTGGTCCTGAGATTATGGGGCTAGCTCTGATTATCTGCTGCGAGTGCGAGTTACACTGTGCATAGGAATTACAGCTAGGTTACACTGACCCCGATGACGATTTTGCTCCATACACTCACAGTAGAGGCTTTCTTATATACAGATCACTTCTGGCAACCAGTAAAGTTAGAACATATGGGCTGGATAGTCAGATCACTGAAAATGGAGGCAAAGGCAGAATAAATAAAGCATGACTCTGGGCATAAGCAATGGAAGAAACAAAAGTTAATATCACAAAGCTAATGTGTCATGGTGTAGTGTTAAATAAATAATGGAAGAGGTATTTTCCAAGTTCTAAATACCAACATTGCAAGCAGCACACCACCCAGCCCTTACCATGTCCTATCACAAGAATAATGCTGCAGCTCCCTCTAGTGGCACCATTGTATGATTGCAACAGCCAACACGAACCCTGTTCTACTGTATTGTTAGGGTCCATGCACACTAGGGGCAGAGAAATGGCAGAACCTCAGGCAGAAAAAAGAGGCAGAAAAATGCTCATAGTGACTCATATTGCACAAGTGTTTATGAGAGTTTATGGGCATTTGGCTTTCTAAGTGTTTTGTTTTCTCCAAAAAACATTCCCTTCTGCTAATTTTTTAATGTACACTAGAAATTGCCGAATGCTGCTAAACACCGCATTGAAGTGCGTTTATGAGTATTAAGCATTTTTTCTGCCCAAAAACTCATCTCAAGAGTAGCAGTGACGGGGCAGTGGGCTTCTCTTGTTTGGCAGAAAGTGGCAGTGGGGAGGGGCTGGTGGTGGTGGGATGTGCCCAATTTTAGTGGCAGCAGCTGGAGCAGGGAGGGGTGCTGCTGGAGGGGGGGGGGGTGCCAAACTTTAGTGGTGGCAGCAGGGGCAGGGGGATTGCTAGTGGAGGTGGTGGGCGCCCAATTTTAATGGCAGCAGCAGGAGTTGGGGGATTGCTAGTGGTGGTGGTGGGCACTCAATTTTAGTGGTGGCAGCAGGGGCGGGGAGATTGCTAGTGGTGGTGGTGGGCGCCCAATTTTAATGGCAGCAACTAGAGCGGGGGAATTGCTAGTGGTGGGCACCCAATTTTAATGGCAAGAGCGGGGGGATTGCTAGTGGTGGGCGCCCAATTTTAGTGACGGCAGCAGGGGTGGGGGATTGCTAGTGGTGGTGGTGGGTGCCCAATTTTAGTGGCGGCAGCAGGGGCAGGGGGATGGTGGTGGTGGGCGCTCAATTTTAGTGGTGGCAGCAGGGGCGGGGGGATTGCTAGTGGTGGTGGTGGGTGCCCAATTTTAATGGCAGCAGCAGGAGTGGGGGGATTGCTAGTGGTGGGCACCCAATTTTAGTGGCAGCAGCAGGGGCGGGGGGATTGCTAGTGGTGGGCACCCAATTTTAGTGGCAGCAGCATGGGCAGGGGGATTGCTAGTGGTGGGTGCCCAATTTTAGCGGTGGCAGCAGGGGCGGAGGATTCCTAGTAGTGGTGGTGGGCGCCCAATTTTAGTGGTGGCAGCAGGGGTGGGGGGATTGCTAGGGGTGGTGGTGGGCGCCCAATTTTAATGGCAGCAGCTAGAGCGGGGGAATTGCTAGTGGTGGGCACTCAATTTTAATGGCAGCAGCAGGAGCAGGGGGATTGCTAGTGGTGGGTGCCCAATTTTAGTGGCGGCAGCAGGGGTGGGGTATTGCTAGTGGTGGGCGCCCAATTTTAGTGGCAGCAGCAGGGGTGGGGGGATTGCTAGTGGTGGTGGTGGGCGCCCAATTTTAGTGGCGGCAGCAGGGGTGGGGGGATTGCTAGTGGTGGTGGTGGGCGCCCAATTTTAGTGGCGGCAGCAGGGGTGGGGGGATTGCTAGTGGTGGTGGTGGGTGCCCAATATTAGTGGTGGCAGCAGGGGCGGGGGGATTGCTAGTGGTGGTGGCGGGCGCCCAATATTAGTGGTGGCAGCAGGGGCGGGGGGATTGCTAGTGGTAGTGGGCACCCAATTTTAATGTTGTCTAGGGCAGCACAAGAACAAAATACACCACTGCCAGGGATCCAGCAATGTCCTTCCCCAGACCGCTTCTTCACCAGTCTTTGGGTTTCGAGTGCTGGCATATTTGCTATGGGAAGTCAGTTGTGACTCCTTGCCAGCTTCCCACTGCACATGCGCGAGTCACGCTACATCTTGTGAATGGTCCCGCAGCCTCTTGGGACCTGTGATGTGTCCCAAGAAGTTATAGGTGGGGGAGAGGGGGATTCTGGTGAAATCACCTAGGCAATTCCAGTGGAAGTGGGAGTGGGATCCTGCTACACCTGGGTACTCCTCCCCCCCCAAAAAATAGAGTTCCAATAATGTTGAGGGGGGAATTCTTAGAGCTTCCCTTTTCATGTGAAGTTCTGCCTTAAAGTCACTCTAAACGATATCCTTATTTTCCAAAAATAATCTGTACACTTCCACTACTCAATGGCCCTTTAATCTGTTCTTTATTATATTAATTTCTTACTGTGTTTTTCTGCCTCCTTGTAATGTCCTCTGCACGCTCCAGAACCTGTCCTTTTCCTCTTTATTTCCGTATGATTGGAACAAGCAGTGCATGTTAGTTGCGTTCCTGCACACTGCTTTATGCACACCATAAATCCCATAGTCCATAGTACCAAACAACAGAGGGTGGCTACGTTCCTACATACAGTAAGCTCACAGAGAGCGAACGTAGTCACCCTCTAACAGGAAGTCAGATCACAGCAGCAAATAAGAATTTGGAGATTTGGAGGAGGCTGAGAGCAATAGAAGGATCTTTACTGAGTTAAGAATAAATACCTTTATTTTTTTTACCAGAGTTTAGTATCACATTAACTGCTTGCAGGGCTGCTGTTAGAAACCACAGGGCCCCTTACAGTCAACCTGACAGGGCCCCCCAAACCATAGGCCCCATAAAGCCAACAGTCCCCCCTCCACATCCCCACAAGAAAACACAGATACTATGCTTCAGTTGTGAACGAACACAGTGAGTGAGCTGTACTGATCACTCATTGTGTTCATTCAGGAAAGGAAGAGGCTGGTAAATTACTGAAATTGATCCCCTGTATGTCTCCCTCTGCAGCAGCTGAAAGCCAGCAGAGTTGGGAGAGAAGAAGACAGCTTTCAGCTGCTACACAGAGAGACATACAGGGGATTAATTCCTGTAATTGACCCCTCCTCCCCTGCCGTGCCACTCACCCTCCCTGCCCACATCTGATTCACCCAGGTGCCTGGGCCCCCCTGCTGGCCTGGGCCCTGTACAGGAGGACTGGTGGTTACCCCTTATCCACGGCCCTGACTGCTTGCCACCCGCCCAGAGTAGTTGTACTGGGAGTGAGAGACTGCTGCAGGCCAGGTGATGTACTGGTATATCATGTCCTTTATTCTGGGTTAGGGGTATGCATGCGGTCGCCCCCAGCCGACCCGTGCTGTGATTGGACACAGCGTGAATTTGGCAGCTGTTTCAGCTGTTTACAAAAACACAGAATTCTGTGTACAAGGAACAGCGATCTGCCTGTTTCTTCCCCCTGCAAAGTAGGGAGAAAAACCAGACAGATAGTAAAGTTAAAGCAACATACATTACACACATTACACATTGTTAGGCACACAGGTAACCCCTTTATTGCCCCTAGATGTTAACCCCTTCCCAGCCAGTGTCATTAGTACAGTGCCAGTGTACAATATTATTACTGATCACTGTATTAGTGTCAGTAGCAATGTCAGCGTCAGTTAGTGACCCTCCCAGATAGTGTCTGTTAACGCCAGATTGCCTGCCACCCTATCACAATCACATTATAAGTCACTGATCACCGCCATTACAGTATAACGTCATAGATGTGTAAATTCCAGTATATATACCATAGTTTATAGATGCAATAACTTTCACACAAACCAATTAATTTACACTTATTGGGATTTTATTTTTACCAAAGACATGGAGCAGAGTACATTTTAGCCTAAATTTATGAAAAAATCTGATTTTCTAATTTTTTTATTGGATAAGTTTTAAACAGAAAGTAAACAAATATTGTTTTTTCATTTATATTGCAATCATAACTTGTTTGGTTATGTAACACCCTCTAGGTTTAGCTAGATAGGCTTTTTGTTTCTTTAGACAGAGGCTGGGTAGCAACATAGAATGAGTCAGCCTGTGAGTGAGGCAGGAGTTCACCTCAGGACAGGCTGGGAGGCTCTAACAGGTCAGGGCTTCTGAAGCCCACCCACCTTTCCAGAAATTGAAAGAACTTTCTGGAACAGGGGTGGAGTAGGGAAGGAGGCCCAGATCTGCATGTTTGAGGGACCTTGGTCAATCCCCTGGTAGGAGGTTGGGTTTGGTGACCAAGGACAACCCTTAAATATCACAAAGCCTGAGGAGCAGAACAGTGTCGGGTGGAAGATGAACTGAGAGGAAGACTGTAGTGTGGAGCCTGGGAGGAGGCCCCAGGGAGGGAAGCCTATCTACAGGCTGGTTCCTGGATGGGAGGATCTCAACTGTCATCTCCTAGGAAGGACATCCTGAGCAGCAAGGAAGGAGCCAGCCCAGCGAAAGACCTGAAAGAGCTACCAACCCACCATGCTGACAGGACAGGACAGTGAGGTTACTCCTATATCCCCCGGGTCAGATAAGGGGGAAGGGTGATCAGGTGCATGACCCAACTAGTTCTCATTGGGGACTACTTCACTACTATCCCTTTGCCTAGGGATACCCTCAGTGCAGCTGGGTGAAGAGAAGGATTCATCCAGGGTCTGAGGAGGTACATCAAGGAGACTTCAGTGCTCCTTAAAGTGACAGTGCTATTTCTCTAATCCACCTTTTTGTATAGTTATTGGTTGCTAAGAAGTTCGTCATCGTGTTTGCAGTTCCTTGTGCATCCCATATACCCCTAGACCCCATCCAAGTTGTTAACCTCTTAATAAAAACAACTAAAAACCAGCTCAAGGACTGTATTACTGACTCTGGATGTGCAAGTGTGGAAAATGTGTGTTGCCTTGCCATGCAGAGCTTAGGGGGACCAAAAACAAATCCGGTGGCCCTCAAGAGGATAGTGCAACAGTTATATTTCCTTGTTGATCTCTAAGCAGTACTCCATAGTAACTTGGTTTCCATGTGCTGCACTGATGATGATCAACAAGGCTGAACCATCTGTATGCAGTTTGAAATAAATGGCTCTTTTTAGGCTTTATACATTCTGTCAACCAAAGGCTTTAGATCAGTGGTTCTTAACCTTTTTGGAGGTACTGAACCCCACCAGTTTCATATGCGCATTCACCGAACCCTTCTTAATTGGAAAAATAAAATATGATTTTTAAAATTCAAAACATAGGTATATATTTATACATAGGTGCACAAAATGAACAAAACCATTAAGAACAAAGAACAAAACCATTAAAACATGATTTTCACACAAAAACAAAATAATGAATATTTACCGCAAATCAGTGTGACTTCTGCTGTTGTCTTTCAGAGGCCAGTTCAGAAATGCGCAGCATTACCTTGGCAAGTGCCACTCTCATGTCATTTTCGCAACAAAGTCTGTTCCTTTTCTTCGTCTTTATGTCCAGCATCCTCGAAAAGGATTGCTCGCAAAGATATGTTGTAACAAACGGTATGAAAATTCATCCCCCATAGTAATTCATCCCCCATATAGTAATTCATCCCCCATATAGTAATTCATCCCCCATAGTAATTCATCCCCCATATAGTAATTCATCCCCCATATAGTAATTCATCCCCCATAGTAATTCATCCCTCATAGTAATTCATCCCCCATATAGTAATTCATCCCCCCATATAGTAATTCATCCCCCATATAGTAATTCATCCCCCCTATAGTAATTCATCCCCCCTATAGTAATTCCTTCCCCATATAGTAATTCATCCCCCATATAGTAATTCATCCCCCATAGTAATTCATCCCCCATATAGTAATTCATCCCCCATAGTAATACATCCCCCATATAGTAATTCATCCCCCAAATAGTAATACATCCCCTATATAGTAATACATCCCCCATATAGTAATTCATCCCCCATATAATAATTCATCCCCCATATAGTAATTCATCCCCCATAGTAATACATCCCCCATATAGTAATTCATCCCCCATATAGTAATACATCCCCCATATAGTAATACATCCCCCATATAGTAATTCATCCCCCATATAATAATTCATCCCCCATATAGTAATTCATCCCCCCTATAGTAATTCATTCCCCATATTAATTCATCCCCCATATTAAGTCCCCAAGTCCCCCCTGTGTCAATTCACTTACCTTTGCTCCGCGCGTTCCTCTCGCTGTATTCCCGCGCCGTTCCGTTCTTCAGGGCGGACTGTGAGAGGAGCCTACCTCCTCTCACGTTCGTCACGCTGCCCCGCCTACACACATCCTGACAGCCAATCACTGGCTATCAGGATGTGAGTGGCAGCGAGTCTGGCCAATCATTGCATTTGAGTCCCTGCCGCCCGAGAGGAGGGAGGGGAGCGGGCGCCCGGCACACAAGGGCCGCGGCTTGCCGACCACTGGGCTAAGCGATGTTGCGTGACCACCTGCAGCCAATGATGGACAAGCGGGGCATGTCATCACAAATCATATGAGTCGGGTGTGGGTCACCTCCGCCGAACCCCCGAGACTGACTCACCGAACCCCTGGGGTTCGATCGAACCCAGGTTAAGAACCACTGCTTTAGATGCATAGTTGGTTCAGGGGAATAGTATTTAGTAGTTACAGGGGCTGTGCAAATTGAAACACCGTCAAGGACACTTACCAAGGTCTCCATTTATTTCCATGGCTTAGAATATTAGAATGGCTTAGAAGATACCTTAAGGTACTTATGCTTACTTTTACCTCCACTGTGTTCCCTCAAAGCCACCAGCAAATGTCAACAACACCTAGCATTGTCCATAATGGCAAACTGAAAGGTAAGCTCTCCATTCTGGTGATTGTCCACTTGTGACTTGTCACTTGATACTCAATAGCTAAACTTTGGAGTCTGCCATTGACAGCGTTGTGGTACAACATGTAGGTTGGGGATTTTTTCTTGTATTTCTGTGGCATTGCACAGAGCAGGTAAGTATAACATTTTTTTAAAACAAAAAACAAATAGCCTTTAGTATAAGTTTAAAGAGTAACTCCACTTTTATTGAGAAAACAAATCCCCTCTGGGTGATCAATGTGCGTTACAGGGATTTTAAAAAACTTTATTGCAGATACCTATGTGTTTCTGCTCTGAAGAAAAAGCTGTTTGTAGTCTGCAGAGTGAATCTGCATAGGAGTGACTATTTCATCAGCTAATGCACTTGCAGGGCTCTAATAAGGAAAGGTGAGGGGTCTGCATCCCTTTAGAAGTGATTGACCCTTTAAAAGCCAAAATCACCAAAAATTATTATTATTATTATACAGGATTTATATAGCGCCAACACTTTGCTCAGTGCTTTGCAATATAACGGGAGACAATACAGCAACAATACAGTTCAATACAAGAGGGATAGGAGGGCCCTGCTCCTTGGAGCTTACAATCTAAGAGGGAGGAGCTAGTGGTACAATAGGTAGTAACTGTGGGGGATGGACTGGTAGGAGGAGTAGAAGATTCCATTATTAGCTGAGGGCAGGATAGGCTTCCCTGAAGAAATAGGTTTTCAGAGATCGCCTAAAAGTGAGCAGAGTAGGCGATAGTCTGATAAATTGGGGTAGAGAGTTCCAGAGGATGGGGGAGGCTCTGGAGAAGTCCTGGAAATGAGCATGGGAAGAGGAGACAAGGGAGCTAGAGAGCAGGAGGTCATGCGAGGAGCGGAGAGTACGGTTTGGATAATATGTGGAGACAAGATCAGTAATGTAATTTGGGGCAGAGTTATCAATTACTTTATACGTTATTGTTAATGTTTTGAATTTTATCCGTTGGGCAATGGGAAGCCAGTGGAGGGATTGGCAGAGAGGGGTGGCAGATACAGAACGGTTAGTAAGGTGGATGAGTCTGGCAGCAGCATTCATGATAGACTGAAGAGGGGATAGCCTGCAATTAGGTAGGCCAATGAGGAGGGAGTTACAATAGTCAAGGCGAGTGAATAAGTTGCTTAGTGGTTTCCGAGGTTAAGATCGGTCGTATCTTGGAGATGTTGCATAGGTGAAGTCTACAAGATTTGGATAGCGATTGGATTTGGTGCTGAAAGGACAGATGTGTCAGGGCAGGGCTGTGGAACGGACAGGTAGGCCTAGTGGCAGGGTAATGCACTGGCTGAGGACAACCACCACCAACAGACCGAAGTACCTCAGGGCGCGGAGTCTAAGTCCCAGGCTGCCCTTCACCAGGGCCCCTGATGGTGGGGATGGACTTGACGCAGCCAGGAACCAGGTCGCGGCCCCCGAGACACCCCGGCTGCGGTAATGGCCGCCGCCAATGGCGTGTAGCTGGTGAGAATGACAATAGCGTAGTCAGGCAAGCCGGGTCAACAACAACGGGACAAAACAGTACAGAACAGTAGACAGAGAATCACAGGTCACGGGCCGGGTTCAGCAACGGAGGGTCAGATCGAAGGAAAACACAGAGAATGGTCTTAGTCACAAGCCGAGTCAGAATACCAGAAGAGTCACGAGCGTATACACAGAGCTGTAGCAAGACAAAGACACAAGACACAAGTGCAAAGAGCATGTGCGGATCACAGGCTTATATGTACTCAGCCACAGCCCTCTGGGGGATGGACCTCAGAGACCTGAAGGCATAAAAGCTTCCCACCATGCTCAGCCGAAATCCAAGATGGATGCCAGCACATGGAGTAACATAACCTCTGGGAAAAGGTAGGACCTTGACAAGATGGGAGTCTAGGATTACACCTAGTGCCCTGGCATGAGGGGAGGGACTGATGGCTGTATTATTGATCTTGAAATGGTATTCTGTATACCATCTGTGTACGGCATGCCTCCTGGTTGCCATATTGCATCTTTACAGAAAATTACAGCGCTGCAGATTAAAAAGGAAAGTTCATTTTTAATAACATTGACTTACAATATGGCAATTGTATATGCTATATTATTTTTTAATTTGCTATATTTTTCCACAAAAGTGGAGTTACCGTGTAAGCACCCTTTGCAGTGTTACAGCTTGTCTCAAGACCTGTCACTGTCACTTTTGCTGGGCAGCTTAATGTGCATGTAAATGGGGAGAAAAATATAATTAAAGGCATGTGCAATTTAAAAAGGAACTCATATACTTAATATCATACACGTATTAACTATTAGTTATTAGAATACATATTGTTCCATGGTATTGATCCTTTAAAGGCCAGCTCTGGGTTAAGGATCCCCCTCTGTTCATTAGAACCCCCACCCGAACCCATTAAAAAAGTATGTATGTATAAGTAGGTGTCTTCTGGCTGTGTTTTAATATGTTGAGGACTGGTTTTGTCAAATTTACTTAGACCTGGGCTCCAGCTTTAGGACGATTTCTGACTCTGCCTCTCAATTTGATGAGTCACATGCAGACAAAAGGTCCACTTCACACAGCTAATATCCCTGGATAAGGATCTTTATTTTAAAAAAGAAAGATATACAAACACACACATATATATATATATATATATATATATATACTTTTTTTTGGTAACTTTCTTTTTTATTACTTTTTTTGTCAAAAGAAACAGCAAGAAATAACAAATACAATGGCAGAATATAATAGGATACAACATCCAGAAAGGGAATGAGGCAGCACAGGTACCATAAAAATAATACAAAGCACATAACAGTGTCCTAAGAAACATCCAGTAGGCAAATCAACAGTTTTCCAGTAGAAATTAAGCTACGTAGGCATACGTATAAGCCTCATAGTAGCAGCACTATAGATTCTAGGACCATTGGAGTTCAATTATATTTTAAAATTACAGTCACATGGCTGACAATAAATATGCTTTTCCTTAATAGGTGACTGGAAAATAGCAAAAATGCGCACTCACCGACCGCACATTTTAAATGCGCCTGTGTATAATATAATCCAAAAGACCAGCCAGGTATGCAGCTCCAGAGACCACACGGATCCTCCCTCTCCAACACTAACATCCGCCTTGGGTGTAGCAATATCTCCAGATCCAGAGGCCCTCTCGCCTCAGGTAGATAGACAGGGATCCCCCTTCTGGTTCCAGACACCCCAAGAATGGAAGATGTATATCTGCACCCTCCAACAGGAGAGTCAAGAAAAAAGGGGGAACGCCAATAGTGTGGTAGTTTCAAAACTTTATTGGAGCAATAATGCCTGGGTCATGTGCACATACACATCCATACACCATTAGCCAATAACGGACAGGTAGGTATGAAAAAGAAATTGTACTAACCCGGCAATGGTATAAAACAAAGACCACTGGACCTCCTCGTGGTCTCAGTGGTCAGGAAGTCACACTTGCTAATTGGCTCCTCCTAGGAAATGATAAAATTTTAGTTTGGGTACAGTGTTGTATGACCGCGCAATTGTCATTCAAAGTGTGAGAGCGCTGAAACCTGAAAAATGGCCTGGGCAGGAAGGTGTAAAATTGCACGGTATTGAAACGGTTAATCAGATGATACACGCAATTACAAACATGGGACAAATACGTCCCTTGGTCCTCAAAGGGTTAAAATGTATTTCCCCTTTTGCAGTCAAATATGAGAAAGCCCCACTGTATTTTTATGTGTTCTCATTCACACAGCATACCTAAAAATGTTTTTTAAAAAACATTTCTTACCTTTTCAATGTTTCTCAAGAGACGGTATTATGGCTGACTGTAAGGTTTTTTTGAACAATGTTAGAGTAAGCCTGTCCCAAGTCTGTCCTCATTAACATACAATGCAAGAAGCCTAGCCACTACACCTTTAACCCTTTGTTTGATAGACAGTGTTCAAATTTAGTTACAAGTAGTAATGAAGATCTGCCTGTACAGTACAGACAGGATTAATTATGGCAAACACACCTTCCCAGCCCCCTTATAAACAAAGAACTATCTAGGATTTTTTCCTTGCTGAAGGGTCCACAATAGAGCATCTAGAAAAGGTAAGCTGCAATTGTTTTCATATTTTTGTTAAGCTATGCTACATGAATGGAACATGTAACAAATACAAATTAGGTGGTAGAAAAGTTTGTCATGATTTAATGCTAGAGCAGTATAAAACACTCTGACTTTTCTCATCCCCCCCACAGTGTTTGGTTTTGTATTATGTTGTTTTAATATTTACAAATAAAGATGGACCTATTTTGGACTGCAGCCATCCAGACTTCTTATCATTTACAGTAAGTATCACCTCCCCTTTAAAATAATACAAATCTGTTGCTTTGCAGCCTGAAATGAAGACAGACACAGTTTTTGTTTTATCCAGATGTATTTACTCAACCTATAACAACTAAGTGAAAGATATAACACCAACATATCAGAAAAACATTTAAAAAAATTCAAAAACAGAATCACTGTGTTAAAAAAAGGATCACCCCCTCCTAAAAATGATTCAATCATGTGTAAACTCAATCAGTTAATCACTATTTCAATGGCACACAAAGCCATTTGACCAAGACTGTCGACTGTGATCAGCTATGGTCATTTTGATTAGCTCAGAATGAAAAGAGCTTTCCTGGAGCATTGCCCACCTCCTGAACGACATATCAGACTGGATGTCGCTCCATTTCCTCAAATTAAACCTGTCCAAAACCGAGCTCCTGGTCTTCCCCCCAGCCCATGCCCCCCCCCCCATCCTCTCCATCACTACTAACAACGCCACCATCACTCCCACCCCACATGCCAAAGTCCTGGGTGTCACCCTGGACTCAAACCTTTCCTTCCAACCTCATGTCCAATTACTATCAAGGTCATGCAGGCTCCACCTCCGCAACATCTCCAAGATACGTACATTCCTCACCCCAGACACTACTAAACAACTCGTACACTCCCTCATCATCTCACGCCTGGACTACTGCAACTCCCTTCTCACTGGCCTATCCAAACAAATGCTATCCCCACTCCAGTCGATCCTGAACTCATTCACCTCACCAACTGCTCCACATTCGCCACCCCCCTCTGCCAATCCCTTCACTGGCTCCCGATTGCCCAGCGCATCAAATTCAAACTGCTAACTCTGACCTACAAAGCCATTCACAACGCCACCCCAAACTACCTAACCGACCTGATACCCAAATACTACCCTACCCGTGCCCTTCGCTCCTCACAGGACCTCCTACTCTCTAGCTCCCTGGTCTCCTCCTCCCATGCCCGACTGCAGGACTTCTCCAGGACTTCCCCCATCCTCTGGAACTCCCTACCCCAATCCATCAGACTTTCACCTACCCTTCTCACCTTCAGGTGCACCCTGAAAACCCACCTCTTTAGGGAAGCCTACCCCACCCTCACCTAAAAGCTGACCTCCTCCACTCCTCCCACCACTCCATCCCCTACAGCCATTTCCTCCTGTACCACTTTCCCCTCCCTCCTTGATTGTAAGCTCAAAAGAGCAGGGCCCTCGAACCCCTCATGTATTGTATTGTTACTGTCTTGTCTCATGTTCTGTCCCCCTTGCTATTGTACAGCGCTGAGCAAACCCTTTGGCGCTATATAAATACTGTATAATAATAATAAAAATAATTTTGGTCCCTGGTAGTGCAACTGAAGCAAACAATCAACTATGGGTGGCAAGGCATTGTCAAAAGATCTCTAGAATAAAGTTGTAGACATGCACATATCAGGAGATGAATACACGTCTACATAGACATCTTTGCATGAAGTCGCACAGATGTCAGCCAAGTCACACCTAAAGTCAGACATTGCATTTGCACAATTTTAAAGTTGGATTCAGTGTTAACCGACAGTTAAGGAAAGGCTGCACAGTTATAGTATTTTAAGTGTGTTCAGATTCAGGTATTCATACTGTATTTACAGACTCTGCCAGTTCACACTGAATCAGACTTTGAGATTTCAAAGCCACATGTTAGTGCAACTTCAGGTGTGACTTGGCTGACACCAAATATGTGCATAAAATAACTGCTGTCACTCTGGTAATTTCAGGTAAGGATCATAACATAGCGCAATCTTAATCAGTTCTAGATGTCCTGCAATTTAGAATTTAAATGATAGCCCCATACCTAAGATGTTTATTCCCCAGTGAGTCAAGAAAACTACCAAGCACAGAGGTTAACTCATTTTGGGCTCTCAGTGGCTGAAGGCTGAGTCTAATTCAGAGAAAAAGAAGAGCTCTTCAATTAAATAGGCCGATGTCCCTTTAACTGAAGCGTCTGATCTTCTGCGTGCTCAATGGGGCCCTAGTTGGTGCACATAAGGATTCAAATATTCCTTGATTCTAAGGTAGAAGTTCCTTAATAGAGGATGAAAACAAAGAAAGGGAGCTGGCCCTTTAAGTGATATTGAATTTGAATGGTACCCCTTTGGCACACACAGGGTGAAGTGTAAAATTTGGCAGAAATAAAAAATGGGCAAAACACACTTCTATAGAAATTTGTTCTTCCTTGGGCCACAGTGGGAAACTGCAGCAATGAAGGAGCACCTTGGAGAATTGGGCAGACTGTAATGGGAGCAATAATACAGCTGGGCCTGCAGAGGGCAGATAGTACAGTAGACCCTTGTGATTGGATATGCTGGACGTTTCATAACTAGTAGGTCAAACAACTTGGGCCTTGACACATGTAACTTGAGAAACAATAGTAGTCAAGCTGAGTAGAAAGTACTGGATTTCATAATGTCATGTGCAACTTAGATGGCTTGAATACAGAATTCTCTCATCCGATCTGTGGTCTTGATTAGGTGGCAGATGGTATTTCTGTAGATTGGGATCCTGTTTCCTTGTGGTTCCTCCTTCAGAGATCACTTTGGACAGCAACACTCCGGCCCACCAGCTTGCAGGGCTGTCTGCCAGACTTCAAGCTGTGTCAGTGGTCAATTCCTCCTTCTTCCTCCACTCTTTGCGGTCTGGTCCACCTTGGACCTCCGGCATCCCGCACGGTCTTCTCCTTACACCTGCTCTCCAGCTCTCCCCATCCACTTCCTGTCCTCAGGTTCCAGGTCTTCTGTATGTATCTGCTTCCGCCCATTCAGCAGCTCCTGTTAGACAGTAAAGTCCTGCAATCGGCCTACGAATCCCATAAAGCTTTTCAACAGAGTCTATGTAACTGGGCTGTAGGACACTGCCATCTTGTGTCCATTTAATATCCTGCAAACAGTATTACAGCAGGCTGTTACAGTAATATTTCTGGAAGATTGTTGTATATTCGATATATTATCGCATCAGACAGATTTGAATCAGAAGAATTCAATATTTTCGGCCACTAGCCCAACCCACAAAGAAAAATGGCATGAACTGGTTGGACAATATCGACTGGGGTCCTGTGCATCCGAATTAATGAATAGAATGAGATTCAGATCCATTCATTATCTGAATCTGATTAATCAAACAAAATAAAAATTTTTTATTCATTTCCCATGGGCCCGAACTACTATCGTATCATGTGATGTCATCCAAATGAAATGAATGCATTTGTTAATATTGTTGTAACTATTGTTGGATTCATTGACATTTGTAACATATATCGTATATATCCGAATCCCAAAAAATGAAATTTTCGGCCAAAAAATGAGTCACAATGAACAGAAAAGCATGTGTCTACTAATGAGTACATATCGAGAAGATTCAGTCAGTTTAATAGAATATTTGTCATTTATCACTGTTTCCTGTCTTCCCTGCCAGCGTTCTGTGCACCCAGCTTGATAAATTCCCATTATGGCGTTTATCTTTCCTTCTTTTCCCCATTGTGGCATCATATAATATTACCAGTCCAATCCAACATTTTTTTTCAGTATTACAATAAATATTGTTGTCATTTAGTAGTTATTTACAGTATGTTATTTAATGCAGAAAAATGTGATTTCCTTGTAAAATAAGAATGACTGATAAAGGTTCAATCTAGTTTCAGTACAGTGAGTGTGTGCTACCGTATGAATAGTAAGTACAGAAAATTTCGTTATTTTTTCACACTAGTGAATAACAATCTTCCAAGGACGCTGTCAAGGTCTTCAACACACAGGTTTACATTATGCTCATTCAGGGAGACACATGGAGTAGGACTGTCATTAATCAATGAGCATAGCACATCCATTCACAGCTGAAAATGAAATCTGATAATAAAGCACCTCCATGCCTGCCGTCAACGGTATCTTCAATTGCGCTGTAAGGTTCGACCCCTCCCCCCCTCCGTGTAAAATATAAATTTTATGTACTGTGTAAGTGCAATGTGTTACTCACTGAAGTATTTGTAATTTTGTTCAGCCATATACGTATGGCAAACTGTATATTGTCAATACCCAGGAATAGATGTAATTGGTGATTTCTTTAATCTGTTAAAAGGTAAGTCCCCCCCCCCCCCACACACATTTCTCATAAAAGTTCCCATGTACCACATTGTCCCCAATATACTAAAATGCTATGCACCAGTCCCCAAACAAATGCCCACCTCTCCAGCTGCTGACACATTTGTCCTCCCAAATCCATACTGCAAAAGGCAGAGACGGCCGGATACACTGAGCGCCTGATGTGTAGCCCTGGAAGACCTGTAGTGCTGACTGTAGTACAGATATCACAGGAAGTGACTTGCTTGGCATCTCCTCCATTCAGAAAAAGCCTTGTATTTGCTTCAGAGAATGGATGATTGTAATGTTCATCCACACCTCTTCCATTCACAAAGTGCTTATGAATGGAGGAACTGCTCAGTAAGTCACCTAACTCTGCATTAGATCAAACACACTCAGAATTTTGTAGCATATCTGTGGTCAGACTCTGGAGCTCCGTTCCCCACTCTGCTTTAGTAGGCCAACAATCATATTTCAGAGGCCTTATATACCCAAGCAGCTTCTGACTGCCAAAAATAGTCTTCTGTGGAGCTTAGGAAGCAAGTTGTAGCCAATTCTATAAATCAGGGTTAGGAAACCTTAGGGCCTGCCCATGACTATCAACATTTTGCAATCCTTCATGGGACCTGTATTTGGCCCTACATATTGTTGACCCTTGTGCACTGCCCTATAAACTACTAACCCCTGTACACTGCCCTATAAACTACTAACCCCTGTACACTGCCCTATAAACTACTAACCCCTGTACACTGCCCTATAAACTACTAACCCCTGTAGACTGCCCTATAAACTACTAACCCCTGTACACTGCCCTATAAACTACTAACCCCTGTATACTGCCCTATAAACTGCTGACCCCTGTGCACTGCCCTATAAACTACTGATCCCTGTGCACTGAACCCTGTATACTGAGCTATAAACTACTGACCCCTGCACACTGCCCTACAGACTACTGACCTCTGCACAGTGCCCTACAGACTACTGACCCCTGCACACTGTCCTACAGACTACTGACCTCTGTACACTGCCCTATAAACTACTGATCCCTGTGCACTGAACCCTGTACACTGTCCTATAAACTAGTGACCCCTGCACACTGCCCTACAGACTACTGACCTCTGTACACTGCCCTATAAACTACTGACCCCTGTACACTGCTCTACAGACTACTGACCTCTGTACACTGCCCTATAAACTACTGACCCCTGCACACTGCTCTACAGACTACTGACCTCTGTACACTGCCCTATAAACTGCTGCCCCCTTTATACTTCCCTACAAATTACTGACCATGTACACTGCCATATAAGCTACTGACCTCTGTACACTGCCCTACAAACTATGGACCCCCATACACTGGTTTATAAAATACTGACTCCTGCACTCTTCACTGATCTACAAACTCATAACCACTGTACACTGCCCTACAAACTACTGACTCATATGCACTGTCCAATAAACTACTGACCCCTGTACTCTGCCCTACAAATTATGGACCCCCATACACTGCTGTGTAAATGACTGACTCCTGTACTCTACCCAACAAATTCTGGCCTCTGTACACTGCCCTAAAAACTGCTGACCTATGTATACTGCAATACTACTACTGACCCCTGTACACTGCCTTACAAACTTCAAATCCATGTTCACTGCACTACAAAGTACTGACCTCTGACCTCATACAAATGACCCCTGTACACTGTTCTATATACCAATGACCTCTCTACACTGTCCAACATACTGCTGATATCTATACATTTCTCTACATACTACAGAACAGTACAAAACAACAACCCCTGTATACCACCCTACATACTATTGACCCCTGCACTCTGCTCTAGAAACTACTGACCTCTGTGCGCTGCCCTACATACCACTGACCTCTGTAGACTGAGCTACATACCCGAGTTCCCCTGTACACAGCCTAATGACACAGACTAATGACCCCTGTACACTGCCCTACATACTACTGTCCCCTGTAACGACCTCATAATCTAATGACCCCTGTACACTGCCCTAAACACTATTGACCCCTGTACACTGCCCTACATAATAATGACCTCTGTACACTGCCCTAAACACTATTGACCCCTGTACACTGCCCTACATACTACTGGCCCCTGTAACTATCTCGCAATCTAATGACCCCTGTACACTGCCCTACATACTAATGACCTCTGTACACTGTCCTACAAATTAATGACCCCTGTACACTGCCCTGCATAGTACTGACCCCTGTACACAGACCTACATACTACTGACCCCTGTAACTACCTCACAATCTAATGACCCCTGTACAATGCCCTACATAATAATGACCCCTGTACACTGCCCTACACACTACTGAACCCTGTACACTGCCCTACATAATAATGACCCCTGTACACTGTCCTACACACTATTGACCTCTGTACACTGCCCTACATAATAATGACCCCTGTACACTGCCCTACACACTATTGAACCCTGTACACTGCCCTACATAATATTGACCTCTGTACACTGAGCTACAAATTTATGACCCCTGTACACTGCCCTGCATACAACACTGCCCTACATACTACTGACCCCTGTACACTGTCCTACATAATAATGACCTCTTTACACTGCCCTACAAATTAATGACCACTGTACACTGCCCTGCATACTACTGACCCCTGTACATTGTCCTACATGCTACTGACTCCTGTACACTGTCCTACATGCTACTGACCCCTGTACATTGTCCTACATACTACTGACCCATGTACATTGTCCTACATGCTACTGACTCCTGTACACTACCCTACATGCTACTGACCCCATGTACACTGCCCTACATACTACTGACCCATGTACATTGTCCTACATACTACTGACCCATGTACATTGTTCTACATGCTACTGACTCCTGTACACTGCCCTACATGCTACTGACCCTCTGTACACTGCCCTACATGCTATTATTTTCCTGTTTTTTGCCTCTTCTGGGTGCTGAGATGTTTAATTTAATTATTTTCATCTATTGGACATGTGTGTTTTTTCAACTTAAATATGTAATTAGACAAAACTAAACCCAATCTAACATCTAAAACATGTATTTTTCCGTTTTCCGAATTCCATTACCTTTGTACCACAGGTGGTTCCTTAATATCGGTAATATGTTCCCTAGTGCATTTTAGTCATACCCATTATTATTTTCAAGTGTATAGCTTTGAAACAATACAGTTGCTTGTGGGTTATTTCATGTGAAATATATTGCACATTTCTGGTCATTACGTTGATAATAAAGAAAACAAAACAGTCATTAGTGTCGTTATCCTGAACTACCATTTATGTTAGAAAAGAGTTTGTGATTATAATTTATTCATTAGATGTACCGGCATGAAAAAGAGTAATTAGCATGTATTAAAATTTGATAGAAAAGTGGCTGTGACTCAAAGTTTATTGTTTCACACAATCTGCTAATGAAAAGTGACTTTAATTTTACTGGATAATTTACTCTGCGTTTATAGCCAATGTACACAGCTAGCTTTTTGATGTAATGAGTTTGTATCATGCATACAGGCAGTTTGGCCCATACAATGTAAAAATCGGATGTTTTTTGAGGGCCTAGGAGGCACAGGTGCACTGTACAGCCCACTGCCAGCAGCCTGTCAAAATCAATGAGTCCTTCTACATCTCACCATAGATACCCTTCTCGACTTATACTAATTAAGAAATGACCAAAGACCCAATCTGGAAAAAATTGGCCAGCTTGGCCGTTTATTAACAAATAAACCAAAATAACATTCCTTAAAACAGAATCCATATACATAAACCAATTGCCGTAACATATCGGTTGCCTTGGCAGGCACTTGAGAACCAACATCAGGTTGTGTATCTGCGTTACTACTTCACGGTCCCCAGCCGCAAAACACCGGCTTAGGGTCAAACCCACTTTTCTGCAGATACCAACTTGTTACCATTTCCCAGATAATACCCCATTAACTGGGATCCAACAGAGGATGCCATACCTTAGATGGGTCATTGCTATGAACTGTTCCGAAAATGTTAACACCTCCAAAGACTCCAACCGCCAAAGGCCCTAGGGCCCGAACAAAACAAACAACAGGGCAGGAGGGCAAGAAGATTCCTTCAAGTCCGCTGCTCCCAAGGATTTCGCCACTGTTTGGGTCTCCTCCTCGTGTACCCCCCAGCAGCTTCACCTACTCTCCGCAACTCCCAGTCTGGTAAGTGGCCTCCTTTTCTGACCAACTATAGCTTAACCCTGTCCTGCCTTTTATCCCCTGTCCCCCTTTCATGTAGCCCTTCGCCTACTTCGGGCTTATCTGGACTGTATACATACCAGGGTATATACTTCAATCGCAGAAAGTCTGAGTCCAGGACAGACGTCCTCCTTAAGGAGGAGCCATACATGCCTGAGACGTCACGCCACCAGATCAAGGAGGTCCGGTGGCCCCCATAACTATCCAGCTGGTCAGTTTTTCTAAATGGTTTATGAACGGTTTTGCTGCATGCTTTGTCTACATTTCATTGGCGATAGCCTCCATTTGCTTTTATGTATGTTCATCACTTTTAACCATTAATAAAAGAATTTATATTTTGACCTACTACACTATGGCCACTATTCTCTGCTCCACATCGAGCATTTAACCCCCCAGGACCATATGGTGACCACCCTGAGGCCCAGAGGAGAGTGACTCATATAAGCTGACCCCCATTGCAGCTTCCACCAGTAGAGAAGATCTCTCGAGGCACCAGTATTGTGGGATAGCCTGTCCATTGTGAACTGCACCTTCCACAGGATAAGAGGGGACCTCTGGCTATTAATATTGCGCTTACCATCTGGTGAGTGCGCATTTGTTATATTTCCTACACAGTTTTGACGAGTGCCTCACTGGGAGTAAAAAGTCACCATTTCATCCATTTGTCATTTACCGGACATTGTTCCTATGGACTTCATACTGTCTATTTGAGGGTGTGGCCAGTCACTGATATGACAAATGACAATAGAGACACAAAAGTCCATAGTCCAAGGGTCCTAGGTAGAGGATGTTTGGCGAAGGCAGCTCCCCATAGAGTGGAGCAGAACTCTGTAGAAGATAAATCGGACAGAAGGGGGCGCCAATCTCAGTGTAGAGGGTTAAAATGTTTTTGGTAACAAGAAGTGTAAAAACTACTCACAAACGTAAGAAGTGTTAAAGCATGGTAAAAGAATGCCTTTGGTAAGCCCTCAGTCTACCAGTGATGTGTAGATCCTGGTCCTGGTCATGCAGGATGAGCAGTGATGCAGCCATCAGTAGTCAGCAGTACAGAGAGTTTTGAAAATGGCGCCGAAACCAGCGTGGACCGCAACAAAGTCGGGACCTCGGTGGGCGACCAATGGCAAGGCAGGAACAAGGTCAGGTCCTCTTGTTCCTGCCTTGCCATTGGTCGCCCGCCAAGGTCCCGACTTCCTTGTTATAATGTCAGAATTCCTACATGCTATCTTTGGGATGTTCTCCTACTTACAGGCTGTAGAATGGTAAAAAGCATTAAAAAAAATACACTTCCAAGATGGTTGACAGCACAGTGACGTCAAAGGGAGGCTCCGCACTGTTGGCCATCTTGGAAGCGTTTTTTTAAATGCTTTTTACCATTCTACACCTTGTAAGTAGGATTTTTATTTGCACAAATGAGGGCTTGTCAAACTTATTGCAGTATGAGAGGCATGTCTTTCTTTCATGATACTAATTTGACATTGCATTGGAGTTTGCCTAGGGCAGCAAATTTTAGAAGGGCGGCTCTGCCCTCCGGAAGAAGGGACCTGATGAGCAGCGGTGGAATGACCCATGAAGGGCCGCCATCAGAGGAATGAGTGGTGGGAGAAAGCAGTTGCAGAACAATGCCCTGTTTATATCTCCCTACAGCAGCTGAAAGCCGGTTTCCCCCTTTCTCCCTCCTGCTGGCTTTCTGCTGCTGGAGGGAGAAACAGACCTGGCTGGATGGAGGGGGTGCCCTGGTGTTCCTGAGTGGCCGCTCGCCGCTGAACTCCTTCCCCCACCCGCACTCAGAGCCAGGATAAGGGGACAGCCTGGAGCAGGGAAAGGAGAAGTGGCAGAGAGGAAAGAGCCGGGAGGAGGTGAGCTGTGTTGTGTTCTCTGGGCTCTCCCTCCTGTCAGAACAGCACTCGTCCATGCAGCACATGAGACAGGATCACTGATAGATCGTATGGGACTGTACACACACACACAGTATGATTGGACAGAGGACTACACCAGGGTGTTTGTGTGGGTGGTGTCTGAGAGTGCTTTTAAATGCAAGTCTGGCCATGCTTGCTCTCTCTTTCCCTCGTTCTACCCAGAGCCCATCCAAAGGATACTCAGCTTTGAGGATGAACTTACATAACGTATCATATTTGCTTTTATTTCTATATGCTCTGTAATATTTTTTTAGATTTCTCTGTCAGTGTTTTACTTCCTTTGTAAATAAATAAAAACTTTGAGCGTTGTGTTTACTATTATAGCTAATATTGTAATATATTACATCCACCAATATTGCTTAGATATACTAGCGAATTATATGGACCGTCAAAATAGTACATTAGTACATAATTCTAATATAAATAGGGAGATCCAGAAAAACCACCCCCCCTTGATTTATTTCATATTATATATATATATATATATATATATATACACACACACACACACGATCATTATAACTCTCTCACTCTCTCATTGGGAAAGGAGGGGGGTGCGTGATTGTTGTGTTGCTTAGGGCAGCACAAAACCTAAGTACACCACTGCATATGCTGCAACCAGGGGCGGACTGACCATTTGGAAACTCGGGCACTGCCAGAGGGCCCGGGGTCAGTAAGGGCCCCATGAGATGCCCCTGGTACCTTTTTCATAGGCTTTTTTGAGTTTGGGCAAGGACACAGGGGCCCCATGATCCCCTATTGCCCGGGGGCCCCATGAGTTGTCAGTCTGCCCCTGGCTGCAACAGTCCCTTTTAGCGCTCAACCCCGAAAGGGCCCACTGTTTTGCCCCAAGTTCTTTTCCCAAACTAGTGCAGTGGCAACTAGGCACATAGTAACAGTCACTCCTCTGGCTCAATGAATAGTCTAGTCTTTTTGTTGCTTTTCTGAAAGTTGAACTTGGATAGGGTGCAGGGAAGCTGTGGGATACTCCAGTAGCACAATGTAGTAACACAAAAAAACACAAAGACACTCTCTCCACTTTTTCAAAGCCTCTTAGTAGAGTCCCTCTAGCAACAACTAAGGGAGTGAGAAACACTGAGACACCATTGGAAATGTCCCAGTTCAAGCTAGCTCTGGCAGTGATGTGGTAAGAAAAAGCAGACAGTCACTAGGACCCTACAAGCAAGTCTGTACTCACAATGTCCCTGGAAATCCAATATCAGCCACACATTTCTCCCATGACCTCTCCAGAGCAGGTCCACAATGAAATCCTTTAATCAGTTCAAGCAAGTTTCAGCAGAACAGACCCCCAACTCTTAGCATAGCTGGGACCTCCATGAGCACATGTAGAAGTACAGCTGGACTGCCCAGAGGGCAGCAGCCCTTCAAGCTGGGAACTTCTCATCCTGTACAAGGGTCAGGCCCCAGATGATTTATGCACCCCTCAGCCACCTACTGGGCATCCTCCCCTAGGGGTTGGCTGAGACCACACAAATTATCAGGCTGTTGAACGCGCAGCCAGTGAAGCCTAGAACAGTCCAAAGCAATCACAAACTGCTTCACTGAATGCAGGGGAGCCAAGAAAACGAAATTATCCTAGTATATCTAGCAGCCTTTCTAGGAGGGTGCTGATGATTTCTAGCAGTCTCATGAAATATGTCTCCAGTCAATGACTATCTCTTGAAGTATGCCCACAGTCTCCAACAGCTCATATAGCACATTCACAGCCTCTAACAGTCTCCTGCAGCATATCTGCAGTCCCTGACGATCTCTTGTATCCCATCTGCGGTCTCTGACCATCTTCTGAATTATGTCCACAGTCTCTTATCCTCTCTGGTATCATGTCTGTGGGTAGTCTAAGGTAGTGTGATGCAGCGACAGTGATGACGCGGAGTCCAGTTGCAGATAACTCAAAACTTGTATTGAAGACCATGCTCAACTACAAGCAACCCAAGCAGCAGGAGAGCACCTCATCTAGTAAAACAGTGCAGAGAGGCAGCAGGTAAGATGCACCGACAGCGTCTGTCTTAGAGCGTGGAATGCAGCCTGGCTGGTCTGGTCCCAATGGGGAGGCTTCCATGAAGGATTGTGTGTCCCTAGCCTATCCCTACTTTTCAGGAACATTTCCCTGCTGCTGATCCCTTTCCCTGACAGACAGTTGATCTTTTCCTAATCTGACTACTTCGCAAAAGCGCACCAAAATCCGGGGGCAGGGACTTTTAAAGGTCCCAAGATGGCCACCAAGGATTACCTGAATGCAGCATAGCCAACCGTAACGCTGCCTTCAACGACCAGAAAACCATAGAGAAATTAGGTTTCCCTGGACTTCCGCTTTAGGCTGTGGTACCACTTCAGCTGAGCGCCACCTACAGTGGAGGAAGCAGACTGTATCTGCTTACATGTCCTTAGTCTTTAACTATATTCTGTTGTTTGTCTCTTGTCTTTGACAGTGAATATTCACTGAATTTTATGTGTAGCCCTTTAGTGATCTCAAGGGCACACTTGGGAAAGACCACTATTGCACTGATGACTTGATATAAGTAAACAATAATCCCAGTTTTGAATACCAGTTATTATTGTGCTGTTTCTGATTTTCTAGAGGACAATGGGCTACATTCACTAAAGCATATTGCATGCCATCTTTAAGTGTCTGGACCTATTTTTCCTAAATATTGCATGCAATCCTGAAACTGTCAATTCGCTATGCCATTTTGCAGTATTTACCACAAAATGCTCAAATTCGGAGTAAATACCCCATGAAAAGGCGTTAAAGTCAATTCACAAAAGGAAATAAAGAATTAAATGCATGCGGTAATTAAGGAGTGTAAAAATATAATAGCCAATTTTAAGTAGTCTCTACCTTTTTGGATCATTTCTTTCAACAGTAATAGAAACCTAAATATAGAAATCATTGGTGTTGGATTGTTGGATTAGTTGTTGACAGAGTAGAGGTGGATTAGAACACCATTGTTATGGATCACTAAAATATATAAAATTCTCACAGGTTTAATCACGGCTACAAGACCACTATTTATAGAGAAGCGGGAAAGGGATTTAGAAGTAATAATTGATGAGGGAAAACAAAAGAAAATATATAGTTGAATTCATGGGAATGTAAATATGAAGGAAGAGAGAGGTACAATGATACACCTATGGTGGGAGCAGGGGCGGACTGATTATTTGGAAACTCGGGCACTGCCCGAGGGCCCGGGGTCAGTAGGGGGCCCCATAAGATGCCCTTGGTACCTTTTTCATAGGCTTTTATGTCTGTGGGCAAGGACACAGGGGCCCCATGATCCCCTATTGCCCGGGGGCCTCATGAGTTGTCAGTCCGCCCCTGGGTGGGAGTGTCACAAAATTCAAGAATACTGGGAGGGCATATTTAGTATAATTCAGGAAATAACAGAGGTAAATATTCCTAAAGACCCTGGGACTTGCCTTCTTTTTGGTACCGAGTTTTCAGGTTAAAAAATATAAAAAAACTGGATTATTGTATTATTTAAATGCAGCGAATGGACTGATACCCAAGTTTTGGAAGAAACAACAGGCACCAAATATAAAGGATTGGATAGAAAGAGTAGAGAAGATATATAGAATGGAGGAACTTTACCATATGGAGGAAGATAAAATGGAGGTATTGCGTACAAGTTGGGAAAAGTGGGTACAGTTTAAACATTCAGAGGTATACCTAGAATATGTGAAATAAAGTAAAGAACTGAAAGGGGATAAATATAGTACAGTATAATACCAGTAATAGCTAAGGTTCAGGATTTCTAGACTGAAGTTAGAAATGCATAATCAAAGGGTGGGGGTGGGGGGAATAGGTAAGGGGAGGGGTAAAAGGTCACCGAGATTAAGGTTATTTCTGGGGAGTGTTATCACAGAAATGTGTAATGTATACTGTCTGTTTTGTTAGCTTTTGTACATTTAATATGGTGATTTGAAAACAATAAAATATTTAAATAAAAAAAAAAAGAACACCATTGTTATCTTTGCCCCCATATGGAAGATAAACCGTCTCTATTTGTCCTGTTTACCATTATCGTTGAAAGTGGAAGTAAAGAAAACCTCAAACTTGTGTTGTCCACAGAATAGTAATAAAGAGGAAATTTTCCAATTGGGACACTGGTTCTGGTAACCTGGGGGCCCCAAAGGATTCCATTAATTTGTAGAAATTTTCTCTCACATCCTGTTATGGCTATGCAACAGGAAGTGAAAGTAAATCTCTCCAATAGGGACAAAGATGGCAAAAATAATAAAAATAAACCTTACAGGGGTTACAACCCTCCCTTGCTCTATCCAAAATGAAAAAAAAGTTTTGCATATAGTTCTACTTTAGAGCAAATAGACTGTGCACTTTGCATGTTGCTCCAGAGCTTAGTAAATGAGACAACGCTTCACTTTACAATCACATGCAAGGGAAAAAAACAGCATTTTTGCTTGGACATGATTGGATGATGGAAGTAAGCAGAGCTTCCCCTCATTTTTAAGCTCTGGAGCAACTTCACTTTCAGAGTGCTCAGTCTATGTGCCTTTAGTAAATCCACCCATTACATGTAGTAAAATCTATTTTCTTTTATCATTTCATCAGATTTTTCTGTATATACACCCATACACATCATTTGCTGCAAAAACCTCCCAATCGCTCTAAACAATAATACAATATACATGCATATTACAATGGTCTAATCCCTTGTTATATGTCATATGTAGTGGGGATACTTTACTTTTTCACAATTAATTTTAGGGATGACAAGTTCCCACTGGCACCATTGATCTTTTATCTATCTATAAGGGGGTGATTCTTATCACTGACTATCGTACTATTGTATCAAGAGTTGTAGATATAAAAAGAAAAGATATATAAATGGAAAAGTTATTTCAGCCCAGGTTTACACTTGTGCGGTGCGGCATACCACATGTGATTTGCACAGGAACCGCACCGCATACCTGCGCAAAACACATGCGAATTGTGTGCGGTGCGAATGCAGCCATACATTTTGTATGGCTCAAATTGCAGCACATCCGCACCAAAAAGTTGCAGGACCCTTTTTTTGGTCTGTACTAGAATCGGATTGCATGGGTATTCACACCTATGCAATCCGATTTTGCATATCACACCGCGTTTTGTGGACCGATTTCTGAGTGTTGTCAACTTAACATACACACCCGCAGCGGTTCGCATGAACGGGGTGCGATTGTGATGTGGTGTGGAATTTGCACAGAAACCGCTGCTAATTCTGCACCACATCAGTATAAATCTGGGTTGAGAAAGGCAGCTTGAAGGAGTAACTAAAGAAAAGCTTTCTTTTTCATTTTGGATTGAGTAAAGCAGGGTTAGGAACCCCGTCAATTTTTTTTATTTGTCATCTGTGTCCCAGAGATTGTGAGGAGATTTACCTTCACTTCCTGTCCCATAGCCGAAACAAGAAGGGAGAGAAAATCCCTGCATATTAAAGGAAACCCTTGGGGTCCCCCAAGTCACCAAAACTAGTGTCCCCATTGGAAAATTTCCCGTCTATTACCTTTCTGGGGACAACTCAAAATTTGATATTTTCTTTTCATTTCAATTTCAGCGATAATGGTAAACAGGACAAATAAAGAGGGTGAATCTCCTTAACGGAAACACTGACAGCAATAAAAACCTAATAGGTGTTCTAATCCCACTCTACATGATCCAAAACAAAAAAAAAAGATTTTCCTTTAGTTATACTTTAAGTAAATACAATATACCTTTCTAAATATCAAATATTGATCAGAAATAGTGTCAAAAATGACACACGTATATAAGTACCCTTTTTCCATCAATAAAAAGACAACATTGTAGAAGAGGGGTATTTATTTATGTGTGTGATTTTTTATGCTATTTTCATTCAATAGTTGACATTTAGGCCCCTTTCAGACAGGACAAACTCCGTCAAGTGGATCTGCCTACTCAGCGGGGGATCGCTCCGCTAATCCCCGATGAGCAGGCGGATGACAGGTCTGTGTCCGCTCCGCTACGCAGAGTGGACAAAGACATAGTCCGCTGTTTTCTATGGGGTGGCTGGATGGAAATGGACAGCCTGTCCGTTTCCATCTGACTGTCATCTGATCCGATCTGCCAGATGGATGAGGAATGGATCCCCATCTGTCCATTTTTAGTGGACAGAATCGGATCAGATGCCGGTAGATGTCAGCGGACACATCTCCACTGACACCTGTCATTCCATAGAGAGCTATGGATGATCCGATCGGGTCCACCTGAAAAACTGACAGATGAAAAAAAATTGGACCATCGGTGTGAAAGGGGCCTCAGAAAGATATTTTGTATTTACCTAATTCAGCTTAGTTGTTTTTGATACACCAACTTTGTCCTTTGAAAGCAGCTTCCCTTTGGTATTCTAGTCACCTTTTTTCTTTTTTCTTAATACATATGCTGCAGGGATCGCCCTGATTTAAGTGAGATATTTCTACAGTTTAACCACTTCAATACACGGTCATGCAATACTGTATCCATACTTCAATTTCCATATTTGTTACATCACAAAAAAATGTCTTTCAAGAATATATATTAAATGTAAAAGAAGAACTAAAATAATCATCATTCCAGGACAAAATGCTTCTCCTGGCTCCCTATGGTGCTAGCCCCAGGCCAACAAGTCTAGCCATTTCATCTTATCTCTTTTGAAGAGGAAGATCAAGGTTCAGTCTGGATGATCTTTCCTTTAGTTGGGATTATACAATCAAAGGTCCAGTAATAAAGGGAGCACAGAAGAGTATTTTATCCATGGAAAATAGGTAGTTTAGCCACTTTATAATGTTTTAAGTGTTTCTTAATCCTAAACATTTTTTACCTTAATGCATTCCTTGTATTAAGGTAAAAAATGTTTAGGCACCAATATTGGACCCTCACTCCCCTTATAATTACCTGAGCCCTCATTCAATCCAGCACTGTGCATGTCTGCAGCTCCTCCGCACAAGTGCCTCCATAGGAAAGGGCTTCCTATTGGGGGCACTAGCCAGAGAGGAGGAGTGAGGAGCACCAGTGGGGGACCTGAGAAGAGGAGGTTCAGGACTGCTCTGTGCAAGTCAATTGCACAGAGCAGGTACAGTAAGTATAGACATGTTTGTTCTTTTTTTAATTAATTTTTTCCTTTACAACCACTATAATTTCTACAGCTATAAATGAACATTGCTATAACATGGATTAGCTGTGGATTGCCTGAAAAGTGTACCGAATTGTTATAGTCACATAGAGCAAGAAACTTTATTTGATCATCGAACATCCTTGACCAAAGTTTGCCATCTTCATCCAGTCTTCTTGTTTTGACGACACAAGAAAGTTTCAAACGACATGACCTAGGACATCAAAAGAAGTGATGATAGGGGTGATTGTGCATTTATTTTTTAAAGATAATTAAGCTTTCTTTAAGGATACAGTTCACCTTTAAACTAAGACCAACTTCGTACTTATCAACGTGCGTGGTCTAAACCAGGCCGCACAAAATTCCCGGTTCACTTGTTTATATATTTTGAAATAGTTTGAAATAGTTCCTTTGTCCCATCTATCAGCACATCAAAACTAATCCCGGATTAATCCGTACAAGGAAAATGTCTATCTTTTTTTGACAAGATGCTCTGTAAAGCTGCAGTCTTTGCAATTAGGATAAGTGAACAGTTAATTGTAACATCCTTGACATTTCCAGATAGTGCAAGATGCGGTATGTGTTCTGGACTCCGTTCAATTCAATTTTCTTAAGATCTCTCCGAAAAAAGATCATCAGTCTTAGCAGGTTGAATAACTTAATTTAGTTGTGTAATTTCACAGTCCAAAGTGATTAGTCTCCAGTGATCTGAGCGTGCCCCATTTCACTAGCAGTTAACCTATCATAGCTTGCAATCAAGATTTGGTTACTTGCGGTCTAATCAGAGCAGAACACCGGCATTGACTGACAATATTATTTTAGTAATGTGCTTGGTTCTTTGCCAACTTTCTCACAAGTTCGTTTAGTATAAATAAACTCATCTGACTTGTATGGGGAGAGTTATCACAACGATGAACGTCAACCTCCCTTCTTGTATCAAAGGGAAGGTTAAGCTAGTTCGGCTCAAGATGTTAACGAAAAATTCAGATCTGAAAACACTGAAAGCTAGAAAGAATCAAATGTGTGTTTTTATTTTATTGTTACATGGGAATTATGGTAACATTTTTATCATATTGTTACTTGCCAGGTCCAGGCAAACAAAATATGTTTTTCTCTCAATAGTTTGTGTCTGCGTGCATCATTTCTTCTTTAACTACTTCAATACCGGACACTTATACCCCCTTCCTGCCCAGGCCAATTTCTCAGCTTTCAGCGCTGTCGCACTTTGAATGACAATTGCGTGGTCATGCAACACTGTACTCATATGACATTTTTTTAAATTGTTTCACACAAAGAGAGCTTTCTTTTGGTGGTATTTAATCACCACTGAGTTTTTTCTTTTTTTCTTAAATAAAACAAAAAACACCTCAAACTTTTGAAAAAAAACATACTTTTCTTTGTTTCTGTTATAAAATTCTGCAAATAAATAATATTTCTTCATAAATTTAGGTCAAAATGTATTTTGCTACATTTCTTTGGTGAACATAATAATAATAATTGAATTTGTATTTTCTTTTCAAATGTTTCCATTATTTTTTTTCTTTTTTATTAAATTTTTCCTTTTTTTACCATTTTATTTTTCAGCACACTGTGACCAAAGCAATACAATGTTACCATAGTAACATTGAACTACTCTGGGTAAGTGATCAGGATTTTTTTTTCTATTTAACACATTGTGATTGTTAATACCAATGTATTTCATTGATATTTGCAATCATTATTACTGAATTAAACTGATTCATTCAGTCTTTTGTTGTGATTGGCTGTGATTGGGCAAAGCTGATCACATGATACAGATGGGCTGTGATTGGCCCTGTCTGTATCATGTGACTGACTTGACCAGTCACAGCTAACAACATAATTGTATACAATGAATGGCATGGCAGGAAGCCATCCATTGTATACATTTGACATGTGATCTGCTGTGATTGGTCACAGTGGTCACATGACACTGGCAATGGGATAGTGTAGTGATATGTCATCGGCAGTGTCCCATGGACACAGCCGGTGAGAGATCGTGCCATTGCACGGCCTCGCAGCCACGTGAGAGACTCATTTTGACAGGATGTCATATGACGCCCAGTCACCATGGCTAGTGTCCCCCTGGCCGTCAATCTGCTATAGGCCAGGCTGGAAGGTGTTAATCTCTTGCCACCCATGTAACACATATGTGGGCTTTAAAGTCCACAACCACACAAATGCATTCATAGGCAGGAGAGCTTTCTGTGTTGAAAGGGCATTCACTGCATGCTCCCAGCACAGTGACTGAGCTATTAAAGACAGCTCTCGATCTGTAATAATGATTGGAAATTGGTGGGATTAGCTTCTGATCATGTGACAGCTATGACAGGCAATCACAGTGGTCACATGATCAGCCAATACTTCCCACCCTCCAAGATGGGTGGGAAGGGGTTAAAGTGAACCTGTGATTTGCCCATGCAGGGCAAGGATTTTCCAATCCCCATGTGATAATTCTTAGCCAATCACTAAACACCAGCTCTGTCACATGGGAGGAAAGGAGTAGGCCACATGATCACAAAACTTGTATGTACTGAGTATTTGTCATTGCAGTAAACTGAGCAACTGAGGTGCAATAAGAAATCATTAAAGTGATCCTGTACGGATGGGTAAAGCACATTTTCACTTCACAAGACAACTGTACCTTTCATACAAGTTGCAATTTAAGGCATTGCCAGCCTACCTGGTCCAATACCTACTTTTGTTATTGATCCAGAGCAGGGGCGGACTGACCATTTGGAAACTCAGGCACTGCCCGAGGGCCTGGGGTCAGTAGGGGGCCCCATGAGATGCCCCTGGTACCTTTTTCATAGGCTTTTTTGAGTTTGGGCAAGGACACAGGGGCCCCATGATCCCCTATTGCCCGGGGGCCCCATGAGTTGTCAGTCCGCCCCTGATCCAGAGAGCTGTAAGGCTTGGCCCTGTTTTTCTCCGGAAGGACCTCAATTAGGGAGAACCATACTTCCCAGGGCCACTGGAGGCCCCATGACTACAAATGACTGGTGCCACACTGAAACAGAGTAAGAGGTAAGTAGACCAGGACCAGGTGGACTGCACTCAGACAGTTGGAAGCCCAGGACAACTTGTACAAAAGGTACAATGAAATAAAATAAATAAAAGTCCAATTCGCATGTTGTGAAGAACAAATAAATCCCTCTTCATTAGGACACCAATACTGTCATGATGCTTCAAATTTGATCAAGAAGATAAGAAGAGTTCACTGTCATCAACAGCCAAAAAATTCAGCCTCTTAACAGACAAAATAGACCCCCACGGACGGGTCAAAATGCGCAACAGGAATCCCAAACACCAAACTGTGGACCTAGACACTATATGGCTCCAAAACGTTTGAGCTGTCCCCCAGTAGTGAGTGGATAAACATCCGCTGAATTGATCCCCACAATAAGCCATAAATTAGATAATGAAAATGGCTCCAAACCAGGGTGGACTGACCATTTGGAAACTCAGGCACTGCCCAAGGGCCTGGGGTCAGTAGGGGGCCCCATGAGATGCCCCTGGTACCTTTTTCATAGGCTTTTTTGAGTTTGGGCAAGGACACAGGGGCCCCATGATCCCCTATTGCCCGGGGGCCCCATGAGTTGTCAGTCCGCCCCTGATCCAGAGAGCTGTACTGCATGGCCCTGTTTTTCTCCGGAACGACCTCAATTAGGGAGAACCATACTTCCCAGGGCCACTGGAGGCCCCATGACTACAAATGACTGGTGCCACACTGAAACAGAGTAAGAGGTAAGTAGACCAGGACCAGGTGGACTGCACTCAGACAGTTGGAAGCCCAGGACAACTTGTACAAAAGGTACAATGAAATAAAATAAATAAAAGTCCAATTCGCATGTGGTGAAGAACAAATAAGATAATGAAAATGGCTCCAAACCAGGGTGGTGTCAGGGCCTGGACTTGAACCTGGGACTTCTACTGTGTCAGGCAGTAACTCTACTCACTGAGCTACCTAGGATGCTGGACAACACTTTGCCTCATCTATTGGATAATCCTGCCTTGTGCCTTGTTTGCTCTTGAACCTTGAACTCCTTGCTCCTCCCATGAACTTCCTATATAAGCCATGTCCTTGGACTTCCTCCTTGCCAGATTATTGTGCCTTTCCAGCCAATATCCTGCTACTGTTCCTGCTGCTGTCTACACCTCCGCTACTGACCTTTGGCTTGTTCCTGACCACGATTGATCTGCTACCATTTGTGACCGACCCTTGGCTTGTGACCGACTCTGCTTTCGTCTGATCTCTAACCTATTGATCCGCTATTGGTTCCCAGTCTGCTCATTCCCTGGTGGGGTGATCCTGAGATCTGCGACCTGGTATTAACACGCAGCCCAATCCATCTCCACCATTAGGAGCTCTGGTGAATACCGGTTAATACTTAGACCCCGCACCTCAGGTGAGCCTGCGTCATTCCCAGGGGGATCCGCTGGTGTACCTATCCTGCTGGTTCCAGGTAAGCCTTTTACTGCTATAGCAACTGGTCTCTGAACCTGACCTTACACTGTGACAGGTGGACTGACCATTTGGAAACTCAGGCACTGCCCAAGGGCCTGGGGTCAGTAGGGGCCCCATGAGATGCCCCTGGTACCTTTTTCATAGGCTTTTTTGAGTTTGGGCAAGGAGACAGGGGCCCCATGAAACCCTATTGCCCGGGGGGCCCCATGCATTGTTAGTCCGCCCCTGCTCCAAACTTATTGCTCCAAAGGATGGACATGGAGATCTCTTCTTTCCTGCTTTTTTGTTTTGTCCCTTTTGTGTTTTTTTGGGTGGGTGGTTTTTTTTTTTTTTTTTTTACATTTTTTGTCTCTGTATAGATCTTTGCTTGTCCCAAGCATGTTTTAAGCTATTTACTGTTGACTGACTCACTACCTCTGCGGGAAGTTTCAACTACTCCAACTCCAAGTATCAACTACTCTTTCAATAAAATAGTAATTTCTGAAATTAGTTTTGAACTTTCCTCCAATTAGTTTAAGGTCATGTCTCCATGTTCTTGATTTTAGTTTTGTGTTGAAAATACTGCCGTACTGAATCTTATTCACCCCCTTAATGTATTTAAAGGTTTCAATCATGTCTCCCCTTTCCCTTCTTTCCTCAAGACTGTACATGTTAAGTTCCTGAAGTCACTCTTGATATGTTTTATCCCCCAGATCTTTCACCATTTTTGTTATCTGTCTCTGGACTTATTGTATCTTATCAATATCTTTTTGTAAGTGAGGTCTCCAGAACTGGACACAGTATTCTAAATGAAGTCTCATTAAAGATCTATATAAGGGAATCAGGACCTCCTTCCTCCTGCTGGTGACTCCTCTAGCAATGCATCCCAGAATTCTATTTTCTTTCCCCACTGCCTGGCCACACTGTTTGCTCATTTTGCAATCATCTGAAATAAGTACCCCCAAGCCCTTTCCCTCTGAAGTGCTGGTCAACACTGTACTCCCATAGTTGTACTCTCCCAAGGGATTCTTTTTCCCTAGGTGCAGTATTTTACATTTAGAAACCTTGAACTGCAATTTCCACTTTTTTGACAAATCTTCCAGCAATGCCAAATCATGTTCCATGTTACAGACACCTCCAGGGATATCCACCCTATTACACACCTTTCTGTCATCACAGAGGCAAGATATATCTGTATGGTGGTTGTCTCTCTGTTCTCTCTGTCCTGCTACTATCTGCACGTACACACAAGGTGGGGGCAGGCAGGCCACACTCTGAGCTGTTGGGTGAAAGCAGTAGATTTGTATGTAAAAGAAGAAACTCAGCAGGTCCTCTGACTTCCAGATCCACATACAAGCCTTCTGCTTTCACCCAGCAGCTCAAAGTGTGGCCTGCCTGCCCCCACCTTGTGTGCACGTGCAGGGCTAATAGACAAACAAATGAAACCAGCGCTCAAATCATCATGCAGACCAGGGAATTGAGAATGCCAAAACGAAGAGGTGCTGCCCTTCAAAGACTGGGAAATCTGAATACTGGTAAACAAAAACAGACAAGGGCGCACTTTCAACGTGCTTTATCGTGGAGACCCACGTATTTATTAAATGAAATAAAATATACTCACAAACCAACGAGAATAGAAAACAGAAAAAGTGGTCCGCAACAACAGCGGATGCAATACTGTGCCCTTGGTGTGGATATGCTGACGCGTTTCGGGAAACAAAATCCCTTCCTCAGAGCTGCACTTGCAGGGCTGAGCAGGAGCGGGGTGGGGGCTGATCAGAGAGCGTGCCACTGCAGATATCCCTTTTTTTCTTTTTTTTTTTTTTTAAATACCTTTCTTTTATACGTTGTTAAACAGCGCTCAGTTACTTTTCACATGGCCAGGCTGCAGTGATATAGAGGTGCAGGGTATTAGGGAAATGTAACACTCCTTCTTGGTAATGACACATGCCGTCCTGCCTCCTCTTTGTATTGACAGATGACCCCTTCCTACAAGAACCTCCCACTTCAGCTAATCATATATGACCCCTTCCTCCTGTAAAGACAGATGACTTCCCCTCCTGGTAATGACACACCTGGTAATAACAGATGAGGCCCTCCCCCCACCAGGTAATGACAAATGACTTCCCCAATCAACTCCCGCTCTGTTCATCCTGCTCAAACTGTGTTGCGGGAGTTTGTGAGAATTTTTATGTGAGTGTCAGCAGGAGTTGTGGGGAGGGATGGGGAGGTGTGGGTCTGTTCTCTGCATGAATCTGACCGGTATCTTTTTACCTCCCCAATGACAGCAGTACCAGCTCCTGGATGGTGCTCTCCTCCTTCTCCCTCACTCAGCCCGGTGACAGTTCAGTGTCCATCCCCGCCTGGTTGTCAGCACTGACACTTTCCCATCCAGCAGGGCTCGCCTCACCCCGTCATTCCTCCGATACTCTCCAGCCCAGGACTTGAAAATGGAGCCAAGAGCTCAGAGCTTACTCTTTGCTCCGGATTTCGCTTTACCCATGATAGTGACAAGGAAACAGCATGGGCCCCCCTGGAGCATGAGTGGGGTCATAATTGTGATCCCTGAGACCCCTGCTGCTACGCCCATGTGTCCTCAGCACAAAGACACACCTTACCCAACAAACCTTTACTTATATCAGCTACATATAGATTAAACAGAACAGGACCTAGTACAGAGCCTTGTGGTACACCACTAGTGACTGGTCTCTTTTCCGAGTGAACCCCATTTACAACCACACTCTGGTATCTATCCTTTAGCCAGCTGCATATCCACTGAACCACCCAAGGGCTAAATCCTAGCTTGTACAACTTTTGTATTAGATCATTATGTGGAACTGTATGAAATGCCTTTCTGAAATCAAGATATGCTATGTCCACAGCACCACCATGGTCCAAAACATTTGGTAATATAGTAAAAAAAATGCAATCATATTAGTCTGACATGATCTGCCCTCGGTAAAGCCATACTGCTTTGGATCCAGCAAGTTGTGTGTTTTTAAGTGATCATTGATCCTTCTTTTCAGGAGTGATTCCATTCCATAATAAAAATCATTTCATATGCACAATATTTGAGATTACATAGAAATTGTACATTGGATCTGGATTTTAACAGACAAGCCAACTTATTGCAGGAGCGTCTACTGGAGGGAGGTTATTCTCAAACTTAGGAAAGCACATAATAAAGCACAAAATCGCTCTACTTTTTATCGCTCTTACTCTATAAAAAGATTCCCAAAAGAAAGCAGGAAACTGGAAAAATTTTTTCAAAAAATTCGGCACATCATGCTACACTACGCTCGATTGTATCTAGACATTGGCACCTTTTAACTGAAAACTATACGCTATCTAAGTATGTTCGACCTGCCCCTGAACTGGTCTTTTGGAAAGAAATATATTTACGATATTGCCTTACAGCAAGCCATTACTCTAAAAATTCTATGACTATACCTGGTCCCAAGGCACTTACAGATATGTATAATGCCCCTTCTGCCCCTGGATCCAGGAGGGTCCATGAATTCAGATATCCAATGGTAATCAGCGCTATACTAGGGCATTTGAAAATTGTACCATATAAGGGGTAATTTATCTAATGCAATGCCAATGTCTCACATTTTATGTTGGAAAAAATATTCGCCAACTTCAGCAAGGAATCTGTGACCATGTACAGTCAGGTCCATAAATATTGGGACATCAACACAATTCTAAAATTTTTGGCTCTATACACCACCACAATGGATTTGAAATGAAATGAACAAGATGTGCTTTAACTGCAGACTGTCAGCTTTAATTTGAGGGTATTTACATCCAAATCAGGTGAACGGTGTAGGAATTACAACAGTTTGCATATGTGCCTCCCACTTGTTAAGGGACCAAAAGTAATGGGACAATTGACTTCTCAGCTGTTCCATGGCCAGGTGTGTGTTATTCCCTCATTATCCCAATTACAATGAGCCGATACAAGGTCCAGAGTTCATTTCAAGTGTGCTTTTTGCATTTGGAATCTGTTGCTGTCAACTCTCAAGATGAGATCCAAAGAGCTGTCACTATCAGTGAAGCAAGCCATCATTAGGCTGAAAAAACAAAACAAACCCATCAGAGAGATAGCAAAAACATTAGGCGTGGCCAAAACAACTGTTTGGAACATTCTTAAAAAGAAGGAACGCACTGATGAGCTCTGCAACACCAAAAGACCCGGAAGACCACGGAAAACAACTGTGGTGGATGACCAAAGAATTCTTTCCCTGGTGAAGAAAACACCCTTCACAACAGTTGACCAGATCAAGAACACTCTCCAGGAGGTAGGTGTATGTGTGTCAAAGTCAACAATCAAGAGAAGACTTCACCAGAGTGAATACAGAGGGTTCACCACAAGATGTAAATCATTGGTAAGCCTCAAAAACTGGAACGCCAGATTAGAGTTTGCCAAACGACATCTAAAAAAGCCTTCACAGTTCTGGAACAACATCCTATGGACAGATGAGACCAAGATCAACTTGTACCAGAGTGATGGGAAGAGAAGAGTATGGAGAAGGAAGGGAACTGCTCATGATCCTAAGCATACCACCTCATCAACGAAGCATGGTGGTGGTAGTGTCATGGCGTGGGCATGTATGGCTGTATATTTATTGATGATGTGACTGCTGAAAAAAGCAGCAGGATGAATTCTGAAGTGTTTCGGGCAATATTATCTGCTCATAATCAGTCAAATGCTTCAGAACTCATTGGACGCCGCTTCACAGTGCAGATGGACAATGACCCAAAGCATACTGCAAAAGCAACCAAAGAGTTTTTTAAGGGAAAGAAGTGGAATGTTATGCAATGGTCAAGTCAATCACCTGACCTGAATCCGATTGAGCATGCATTTCACTTGCTGAAGACAGAACTGAAGGGAAAATGCCCCAAGAACAAGCAGGAACTGAAGACAGTTGCAGTAGAGGCCTGGCAGAGCATCCCCAGGGATGAAACCCAGCGTCTGGTGATGTCTATTCGTTCCAGACTTCAGGCTGTAATTGACTGCAAAGGATTTGCAACCAAGTATTAAAAAGTGAAAGTTTGATTTATGATTATCATTCTGTCCCATTACTTTTGGTCCCTTAACAAGTGGGAGGCACATATGCAAACTGTTGTAATTCCTACACCGTTCACCTGATTTGGGTGTAAATATCCTCAAATTAAAGCTGACAGTCTGCAGTTAAAGCACTTCTTGTTCATTTCATTTCAAATCCATGGTGGTGGCTTATAGAGCCAAAAATGTTAGAATTGTGTCGACGTCCCAATATTTATGGACCTGACTGTATACTATTCAGGTAACAGTAAAAATTTGACTCCAGTGAGTCGCCATATTGGTCTTCACCATAAATACAACACAGCCACTGCATCTTTCTCTGTACTGGAGGTGATTGCTCCAGACCCACAGGGTGCAGATTGGGAAAAGAAAATACTCCAGGCAAGAAACTTTATGGATTGAGTGTCTCAATGCTATGGCTCCCCCTGGCCTTATTGAGGTTAATTCATATGCGCCCTTTCTTTGACTGGAATTCAGGGTCCCTATATTACGTCATTTCTTTAATAGGGTCTCATTGGGTTTTTCATCATATTTTTCTTACCGTTTGCCCTATGGATTATTCATATATTGGGTGATTACCTTAAGAGTTCCCTATAAAATGACTGTCTTTTTAACCCCTTGACGCCGACCACATGCAAATTAGTGGCCTCACAGAACTGGGCTTTGTGTAACTGTCTTTCTGCTGGAGCGCGCCACAGGGTGCGTTCCCTGCACAAAGACCGGGGTGTCACTGAGACCCCCAGGTCCAATTCTAACGATCAGGACCCAGAACTCTGATTGGCTATCACAATGTTCAGTCGCTGTGAAGCCTGTCCCCCTTGTTTTCTCTCTCTGAATGGAGGAGAGAGATACCTTGTATCACTCTCTTTCCTTTCAGAGAGAAAAAAAGTGTGTGAAATAAATAAAAGTAATAATTAAAAAATACCTAGATCAAGGTTTGATCTAGGTCTGTGCCAGGGTTAGTTTGGGTAAAGGTCAGAGTAAAAAGTAAAGGTCAAGAGTCAGGGTCAGGTATTTTTTTTGGTCAGGGTTTTTTTTTTTCCATTTTTAAATTAGTTTCAGTGTCAGTTAGTGGCAGGATAAGAAAAAAAGCAAATTGCGCACTATTGTTTTTGGGCTGTACTACAGGTACAAACAACAACTAACATGCACACTGCAATCGTCAGGAGCAGGAGAAAATATTTTGGGTTCTTCTTTGGTGGTAGATTATGGTAGTAGCAAGAAATATACAGCTAAATTTTAAAAACATGGTTTTTTTTAACTATTTTGGGTCAGTTTTCCTTTGGTTATAAAAAAAATCAGGAGATATCCATTACCTTTTGCCAACAAATGAAGGCCAATTTGTCCTGAAAAAAAAAACAAGGTATAATTCACCTGGAAGTACAAAGTAGTTGTGGTGATATGTACAGTTTTGCTAAACAAAGGCATGAAGGGATTAAGGATACAGTAATGATGGTTGTGTATATACAGTGGGGCAAAAAAGTATTTAATCAGCCACAAATTGTGCAAGTTCTAATTATTGCTCCTACAGTTGATTTGTTCACACTAAGCTGCTTGCCTAGTGCAGATTCAGTCTTCCCAGCCTGGTGCAGGTCTACAATTTTGTTTCTGGTGTCCTTTGACAGCTCTTTGGTCTTCACCATAGTGGAATTTGAAGTGTGACTGTTTCAGGTTGTGGACAGGTGTCTTTTATACTGATAACAAGTTCAATCAGGTGCCATTGATACAGGTAATGAGTGCAGGACAGAGGAGCCTCTTAAAGAAGAAGGTACAGGTCTGTGAGAGCCAGAAATCTTGTTTGTAGGTGACCAAATACTTATTTTCCACCATAATTTGCAAATAAATTCTTTCCAAATCAGCCAAGGTGATTGTCTGGATTTTTTTTCTCATTTAGTCTCTCATAGTTGAGGTCTACCTATGATGCCAATTACAGGCCTCTCTCATCTTTTTAAGTGGGAGAACTTGCACAATTGGTGGCTGACTAAATACTTTTTTGCCCCACTGTACCTGGTTATGCAGTGTCTCTATGGGAGATCTATCCCTATATATATGTTTAAGAATATGGAAATAATTTGAGAGCGGCTGTTATTGTATTCTACTTGCTCAGCTAGATGTATATAATTTCTTGCGTTATATTGTATTGTAATTTTGATATGTTTATATTTTCTGTTACTTGTTTATTTTGTTGATCAGATTAGTTAATTGCATTATCATAGACAATACCCACCCTAGACAGTCCAGCCCCCACATAGGAATACATTATACATAGGAAGCCAGTATATTGCAATAATATTTCTTTCTGGATAGCTTGAAAATACAATAAAGCACAGAGTTCTCCAGGCAATGTCTCTCCTGCAGCCCCAAGTCCATGACAACTAACATCCTGTTGCAACCTGGATGGAGCCTGGAACTTTCCAGGCAGGTCTCTAGGTAGGCTTAAGTGACTCTTCATGGCTAAGGTTTAGTTACTTTTTTAAAATCAGCATATGGGATAGTACTTATGTTGAATGAAAAGTATTCATTGTACTGGTGGTTTTAAGTGTTTGGTAAAATGTTCGTTAAACTGCCCCCTCCCCAAATCCCCCCCCCCCCCCCCATAAGATTTTCTGGTACCATGGGGGTTAGTACAAGCCAGGCATTTGTCAAAAGAGCTGACTATTTCCACCCATTCTGCCCCCCCCCCACACACAAGCTGTACTATCACCTTTCATTCATCTGCCTCTCCTCCATTCATACAGCGGTTTTGATTGCATTTTAATTTCACTGCCAGATGATGTCAGTTTTGGAACTATGCAGGCACTTACAGTTGGCGGAGGGAGCATCATGGTTTGGGGCTGCTTTGCTGCCTCAGGGCCTGGACGGATTGTTGTCATTAATGGGAAAATGAATTCCAGAGTTTATCAAGACATTTTGCAGGAAAACGTACGATCATCTGTCCGCCAAATGAAGTTCCGCAGAGGATGGGTGATGCAACAGGACAATGACCCAAAGCATACAAGTAATTCAACAAAACAATGGCTGCAACAGCACAGAATACGCCTTCTGGAGTGGCCCAGTCAGAGTCCTGACCTCAACCCGATTGAAATGCTGTGGCATGACCTTAAGAGAGCGATTCACACCAGACATCCCAAGAATATTGCTACACTGAAACAGTTTTGTGAAGAGGAGTGGTCCAAAATTACTCCAGATCGTTGTGCAGGTCTGATCTGCAACTACAGGAAACGTTTGGTTGAGGTTATTGCTGCCAAAGGAGGGTCAACCAGTTATTAAGTCCAAAGGTTCACATACTTTTTCTTCCCTGCGCTGTGAATGTTTACATGTTATGTGCAATTAAACCATGGCAACATCTAATGTTTGTGTAGTATTATGTTCAGCAGACTGTGTTCTTCTATTGTTGTGACTTAGATGATGTTCAGAGCACATTTTATGCCCAATTCATGCAAAACTCCACGTAATCCCAAGGGGTTCACATACTTTTTCTTGCAACTGTATGGGCACTGTTGTCACTCACCAGCACAGGGGACACATATAATTTAATGTAAGTACCATGCTGATTTTTTTTTTAATCAATTATAAGCGTAAAAGTGTTACAACAGTAAAATCAGTATGTATAAGCAGTAAAGCATGCTTGTTACACTCACTGTGGAACCTAAGGGGTTAATCCTCTGCATGTGTAAAAATGCTGTTTGATTCTGACTTCTCTGATCCTCCCCTTCTTCCAGTGTCACCCTCTTATCTCCTGATAAAACATATCATGTGGTGACACTCTGCACATGCTCAGTTTGGTGTGTATTGCTAGAGAGGTGTTTTTTTTTTTCTTGGGAGAGTGCATGTGATCAGCACAGGGCCAATCAGCACTCCCGAGACAGAGGTCAGGGATTCTGCATCCTCCTAGAGAAAAACTCCTCCTACAAGCTTTAGCCAGTGCTCTGCTGGACACTGATAGAAGTCACAAGACTGCTATATACTGCTGATGGTAAAAGGTATTTAGCAGGTTATATTTACTAAAATAATTTTGTTTCCATGGTGTGTGTACTGTGGGAGACCAGATATAGTGAATGCAGGGTCCGGGGTTTAGTAACACTTTAAGCTTTAAAGCTGTACAAAGGACTAAAAGGAAAATCTTTAGCAAATAAAATCTGCATTTAAATGTATATTGAATTTTCAAAATAGTCTGATGTTTTGTTAGTGTTAATGGCTGTTTGCTGAAGGCTTCCGCTTCCACATACTGCAGTGGCAAAACTTCAGACTCTTTGGAACATTCAATATACATCTAAATACAGATTTTGCTTACTAAAGAGTGCCCTTTGAGTCCAAATAAGCTTTTTAAACCTTTAATCACAGGGGAGCCTGTAACCCCAGAAATGTGTTTTTTTTTTTTTTTTTTTGTTTTTTTTGTTTTTGTTTTTTTTTGCTAAATAACTATTAATGCGTTTTGGACTCTTTAGCTTTTGGCTTGGTGCTCCTGTTATAGTCTTGTGCTTTGCGTTGTTTCCTTGGTACCAGTTGGAGGGGATCTGCTTTATGTGAACAGCCAAGCTGGAACCAGTGAGATCACTGGAAAAGTAACTGAAGCTCCAGCACAACTTGGATAGGTTTTCTTTGGCGTCACTAATAATTTAGGTCAGTCTAGTTAACATATACTGCCACCATTTTTCATGCTCACCACTCTGCATTTTTCATTTGGTGTGTTAAAATAATTCCCAATGACTGTATCTTGGTGCTATTCCCAGCATAGCACACGTTCATTAGGTATGAAGGGTAATGCATGTAAATTGTATTTAAAACATACTGTACTGCAGTTGCGCAGCCTTAGGCTACCTGTAGACATCAGATAGTGGTCTGAAGAAATGGCCAATTTCAAACCAAACCTTCATTTGAACAATTTGAAAGCCAATGTTGCCATCAAATTAATAAACATCTGTAAAGCTGGAAATGCTATTTTGCAGTCTTTTCGTATGCTCATGCTTATATTTATAATACACACCTATTCCTGTGCCTGGAAAAATCATTTAAAAATTATTTGGTACCGTGGCAAAATGTGTGGTTGGCAGTAAACACAACCAGCTACATGACTTGACAACTACATCATGGCACTTCCAGTAAAGTAATACCTGTCAGGGCGCCATGCAGATCAAAGGCAGACGTGCTGAGAAGACAGCAGAACAAAGATGAGCATGTGCTGAGGAAAAGAAATGGCATAGTTGCCAATACTAAACATGGCGGTGCTTGTGTTAGTGTGGGTTTGCGCACTGGCATGTGTTTACGCACACCTGCTGCCGGGAGTGGATTCAAATACCCTATATAAGGATAGTGTCTGCACTCAGGGATTGTGGGATGACCTACAGCTACCGGTACTTCTTGCTCCTGTGTATCCTGTATTCCATAGACCTCCTGTTACTGACCCGGCTTATCTCTGGACCTTTCTGCTGCCTGATTCCTGGTTTGACCACAGCTTGCTCTAAGGACTGTGCCTCTCCTACCCATATGTGCATGCATCTGGCCTGTCTCCTGACTACGCTTTTGCTAGCTCCCTCATATTCCTGTGTATGACCGTGGCTATTGTTCCTGACTATGCTATTTCTCACTCTCTGGTTTGCTTCTCCATATATGACCTTGGTTAATGTTCCTGCCCATGCTCCTGCCCACTCTCTGGCTTGTTTAACCATATATGACCTTGGCTATTGCTCCTGACCATGCTCTTGCCCACTCTCTGGCTTGCCTCTCTGTGTATGACCTTGGCTCTTGTTCCTGACCATGCTTCTGCCCATTCTCTGGCTTGCCTCTCTGTATATGAACTTATCTTTAATCCTGACCACGTTCCTGCCCACTCTCTGGCTTGCCTCTCTGTGTATAACCTTGGCTTTGCTCCTGACCATGCTTCTGCCCACTCTCTGGCTTGTCTCTGTGTATGACCTTAGCTTTAAACCTGACCACAATCCTGCCTACTCTCTGGCATGCCTCTCTGTGTATGACCTTGGCTCTTGCTCCTGACCATGCTCCTGCCCACTTTCTGGCTTGCCTCTCTGTGTATGACCTTGGCTCTTGCACCTGACCACGCTCCTGCCCACTCTCTGGCTTGTCTCTCTGTGTATGACCTTGGCTTTAATCCTATCTATGCTTCTTCAGGTCAGTTCTGGTCCTTCTGCATCTCCAAACTCAACAGAGATCCTGCCTCGGTCCTGATAGACCAGCTGACAACTATCCATTGGACTCTGCTGTCAGCAACCACCAGCAGAACTACCTAGAAGACACCAATGCTTCTTTGGACCTTGTACTCCCTGTTCTCACCCTCAGGGGTGCTCTGCACTCAGCCACAAGGGAAGCCCTCTTGGCAAGTCGGCCTCCAACCAGGTATGGGACAATTCCCTTATGCAATAAAAGGTTGCTAATTGCCACCCTGCCAGTACCATCCGGTCAGATCATTATTGTTGATTTTTCTGCATGGTTTGTGCTTTTATTGTGGCAGAATAGTACATTATGTAGTTACAGTTTACACAATCTTAGTCTGACAACCTAGAGTCAAACTTCTAGCAGACTAAAGTGACAGTTTTATCTTTTCTGTCCAGGTATACTGACACAGAGTGGGAAAATTGCCACTTTTTTCATAAGCTCAGTACAGTATGGTGCTGGTGTAGCTATTATGTCTGATTATGATAGTGTGATACTAAGACTAGTTATTCAGCTGTGGTAAAGGGGGGAGGACAAGACAAGCCTGGAGAAGCTGAAAGTATAGATATAGGCCCTGGTTGGTAAGTGGGATGAAAATGCCCAGTGTTGGTGTCCAACAGGTATAAAAAATGCCCTAGTGGTAGTATCCATGGTAGGAAAATTTCCCTAGCACTGCACCAGTAATTATTGTTGGTGGAATAAGAATTGCCCCATAGTTGGTGTCAATAGGATGAAAAATGTTCCATCATTGTTAGTGGGAGAAACAAATATGTCTCATTGATATCAGAGGGATGAAAATTCTACCCCACCACTGGGTCAGTGGCAGGAAAAAATACCCCAGCATCAATGTTCTAAGCTGAAGCTCATTGTCCTGCACCACTGCCAGATGATATCAGCATTGGAACCTATGCAAGCATCGTAGGGCAGAAGATCATTCAGCCTGCAAACGCCACTTAGTCCAAATGTAGGCCCTGGAATGCTCTGGCACCCACTGCCCCTCTACAGGGTACCCTGGATCATGTGGGAAAGCCTGCGAAGTACAGATACTGCAAGGCAGTGTTCAAAATCACAAGAATGTCCCTCTGCATTTGATACACTTGGCAGCTATGATAGATGTTGCTATGCGAGTCTCTATTTCCCTTATTTGTCCACTAGATGGCATTACATTCACTCACTGACAATGGGATGCTATTTGATGTTTTATTATTATTATTATACAGGATTTATATAGCGCCAATAGTTTGCGCAGCGCTTTACAAAATGAAGGCAGACATTACAGTTACAATACAATTTGGTACAAGAGGAAACAGAGGGCCCTGCTCTTTAGAGCTTACATTCTAGGAAAAATCATTTCTTTTTATAGTTGTGTATTTATTTTTTTATGTTATGATACACTGGTACTACAGAGAATATTCATTTCTAAGCCTGGGTTCACACTGATGCGGTGAGGAATTTGCAGCGGTTTCTGTGCGAATTCCGCACTGCATCACAATTGACCCCGTTCATGCGAACTGCTGCGGGTGTGTATGTTAACAACCCCCCCCGAAATCGGTCCGCAAAACGCAGTGCGATGTGCAGAATGTCGACACGAATACCCATGCGATCCGATTCTACAACGGACCAAAAAAGGGGTACTGCACCTTTCTGGTGCGGATGCGGTGCAATTGGAGTCCTACAAAATCTATGGCTCCTATCGCACCGCACAGAATTCGCATGTGATTTGCACAGGAATGCGGTACCTGTGTGAATCACATGCGATATGCCACACCGCAAGTGTGAATCTGGGCTAAACAGGAAAGTGAAATTGATTCACATAATCAGATTCCAATTGTTAATTTTCTAATAGAAAATTAAAGAAGAAAGCCAAGTAGTTGCTATGAGTTATAGTCTCCACCTTTTCACTTTTTAATGAATTAACTTCCAAGCATTCCCACAAAATTACTGAAAATTCCTCCCAGCTGATAAAGGTATCAATGCTCATTTTATCTAGGGCAGAGTTTCTCAACATTTTTTCGGTCAAGGCACCCTTTAAAATGATGGACAGTTGCTGGGCACTGATGGGTGGCACTGCTGGGCACTGATGGGGGCACTGGCGGGTGGCGTTGCTGGGCACTGGTGGGTGGCCCTGCTGGGCAGCACTGCAGTGCACTGATCATCAGTGCCCTGATGATCAGTGCCTATCTACTCTGTGACATTTGCTGGTTATCAGCAGTACTTTCCTCAGGCTGTGCCAGAGTGAGGAAAGTGCTGCTGATAACTGGCAACTGTATTTACTCCATTTTCTGCTGTGTCATTGGACACAGCTGATCACGTGGTAAAAGGTCACTGTGATTGGCCTTTTACCTCATCACGTGATCAGCTGTGTCCATAGGACACAGCGATCACAGAAATCGCTGGGTGCACGCCACTGGAAGTGCGCAGGCGTGTTCTGGGAGGACGTCATATGATACCCTCCCAGAATTGGATAACCGCACTGTAGCCGTCATTGTGGTTGCCAAGTGGTTAAAAAAAGAATAAATAGCTCAGAGGTGTCAAACTGGCGGCCCTCCAGTTGTTGCAAAACTAGAAGTCCCATCGTGCCTCTACCTTTGGGAGTCATGCTTGCAACTGTCAATCTTACAAACCCTCATGGGACTTGTAGTTTGGCAACAACTGGAGGGCTGCCAGTTTGACACCTGTGATAGGTCAGTGCCAGGTTTAGTATTAAGGTCAAGTAAGAGTCAAAGATCAAGGTCAGGGTCAAAGGTCAGGGTCAGTATATTTTGTGTAGGATTTGTTTTAAATAAGATTTTAAGATTAGTGTCAGTGGGGTTGATTTACTAAAACTGGAGAGTGCAAACCAGTAAATCAGTAAACCCAAAACAGGTGTGCGGTTTTTAAGGGCAGGACAGCTGTCAGCAACACATCCAATATCATCACACTGATTGGAGTCAAGGTTGGCTCACTCCTGGCTCCAATTAGCTCTGGGAGAAGTCATTAAGCTAGGGCCTCACATACTTTTTCCTCCCTGCACTGTGAATGTTTACATGTTATGTGCAATTAAATCATGGCAACATCTAATGTTTGTGTAGTATTATGTTCAGCAGCCTGTGTTCTTCTATTGTTGTGACTTAGACGACGTTCAGAGCACATTTTATGCCCAATTCATGCAAAACTCCACATAATCCCAAGGGGTTCACATACTTTTTCTTGCAACTGTATACATTAGTGTGTTTATTTTACAGTAGGTAGGATAAAAAAAGCAAAATGTACACTATTGTTTCTGGGCCCTACTACAGGTACAAACAACAACTAACATACACATATGTGGTATCGCTGCAATTGTCAGGAGCAGAGGAATTTATTTTGCATTGTACTTTATTTGTAAGTTATGGTAATAGCAAGGAATATACAGCTACATTTAAATAAATATATGTTTTATTATACTGGGCCACCTTTCCTTTGATGATAATTTAAAAAAGATATCCATCACCATTTACCACCAAAAGAGAGCCCAATTTGTCCTGGAAAAAAAACAAGGTATAATCCACCTGAATATACAAAGAAGTTGTGATGCTTTGTACATGTCAAGGTTGTAAAATTGTGTTTGGGCATTAATGTTTGTTTTACCCTCAGTCACCAGGGGGTTAAAATAAAAATAAATAATACAAATACATGTATTAAAAAAAAGGACAGCAACAGGACATTTACCTTCTACAATAAATCAGCAAATTAGGCTCCTCTATTCCTATCTAGACAGATTTCCTTTAATGCAAGTTTTTCAGTGGAAATGATCAGAGACAACCATAGAATAAGATTGTCACCACCCATATAAAACATGGGTAAACGAAATCTGAAATGAAAGGCCACTTTCTGTAATTCAATGTTTGTCTAGGAAAATCTGAATCCAAAACCAACAGCAGCTGTTTCGCTCTAATGCTGCAGCTTCCACCACTGGAGGAATGAACTTCCTGATGGTCGCCGACTGGCAGAACCCACCATAGAGTGCAAAGAGTGCAACAAAACTGAACTGGCTGCTCCATGCCAATAAGTGCAATGATAACAGGACGCAGAAAGTATGGAAGCCTTAGATGGAAGCACGTCACACAGAGAGCATTCATGCCGTTCTTGTTCACTGCGCCTGTATGCCAATGTTGTGAATAAACAAGCTCGCTGGCGTTTAACTCTGGTGGAAGGATCTTTGGACGTGACAGACTGGCCATAGCATTATTTATATTGTGTGCAACCATGGAAAGGCGTGAGGCTAGAGAAGAGGTGTGCCCGCCATCCCCAGCGGTAACAGTTCATTTATGTTGGTATAATACTACAAACATGACTCAAGAAGAGTCTGAACTGAATTAAAAACAGATATCCAGAAGACTTAACCACTTGCCGCCGGGCCTATGGTCAAAAGACGGCCGGGCGAACAGCTCGTCCCTCCGGGAGGGCGTCATATGACATCCTTCCCGGATCGCTCTTTGCACATGCCCGCAGGGCCGCGCTGTGGTGAGATCCATCACCGACCGTGCACAGCCGATGACAGATCTGTGTACCGGCCCGGTTGCCAGTACCATGTGACCTGCTGAGATCCAATCACATGACAGTTATATACAATGGATGGCTTCCTTTCATGCCATCCATTGTATACAAGTGTGTCTAGCTGTGAATGGTCACAGTGATCACATGCACAGGCTGGGCCAATTACGGCCCATCTGTGTCAAGTGATTAGCCATGACCAATTACAGCTAATCACAACAAAAAAACTGAATGAATCGATTTCATTCAGTTAAATGCTTGCTTATAGCAAAGTAATTCTTTGCTATAAGCAAATTGTGTAAAAGGAAAAAACATACTGATCGCTTCCCCAAAGTAGTACAATGTTACTATGGTAACATTATACTACTTTGGTCATAGTGTAATATGAAAATAATTCTGAAAAAAGAAATAAATTTAATAAATGTAAAAAAAAAAACAAAAAACACCAGTTATATGCTGGCGCTGCACAGTATGTGACAGTATGTAACAAAAAAAAATTGTGAAAATAATTTTTTAATTTCTTAATTTTCCAAAAAATGACAATAAAATTACAACTTCAAAAAACTTGTCATGCCTCTTATAAAATATGTCGGACTGTCTACTTTGCAAAAAGCAGTCATTTGGGGGATATCTGTACTGTTCTGACATTTTTGGGCCTCAAGAAATGAGATTGGCTGTCAGTACTTCAGGATTAATCAATATTCAGATATATTATTATTATTATACAGTATTTATAAAGCGCCGATAGTTCACTCAGCGCTGTACATTACAAAGGGGGACAGAACATGTGACAGAACAATACCAATACAATGCAAACCATGAGGGGATCGAGGGCCCTGCTCTTTCGAGATTACAGTCTAGAAGGGACGGAATAGTGGTACAGGAGGAGATAGCTGTGGGGGATGGAGTGGTAGGAAGAGTGGAGGAGGTCGGTCAAGTTAGCAGGGGGTAGGCTTCCCTGAAGAGATGGGTTTTCAGGGTGCGCCTAAAGGAGAGGAGAGTAGGCGGTAATCTGATGGGTTGGGGAAGGGAGTTCCAGAGGATAGGTGACACCCTGGAGAAGTCCTGGAGGCGGGCATGGAAGGAGGAGACCAGGGAACTAGAGAGAAGGAGGACTTGTGAGGAGCGGAGTGTGCGTGCTGGGTGGTACTTGGATATTAGGTCGGTGATGTAGTTCGGGGCAGTATGGTGGACAGCTTTGTACGTCAGTGTTAGGATTTTAAATTTGATCCGTTGCGCAATCGGAAGCCAGTGGAGGGATTGGCAGAGGGGGGTGGAGGAAACGGAGTGGTTGGAAAGGTGAATGAGTCTGGCAGCCGTATTCAGGATCGACTGAAGCGGGGATAGCCAGCGGCGAAGCAGGCCAGTGAGGAGGGAGTTGCAGTAGTCGAGTCGTGATATGATGAGGGAGTGGATGAGCTGTTTAGTGGTGTCTGGGGTTAGGAACGTGCGTATTTTGGCGATGTTGCGGAGGTGGAGTCTGCACAAGTTTGTTAAAGATTGGACTTGGGGCTGGAAGGATAGGTTGGAGTCCAGAATGACACCAAGTACTCTGGCCTGCAGGGCGGGTTTGATATTGGCGTTGTTGGATGTGATGGAGAAGTCAATGGGGGGTGGGGTTCGGGCTGGGGGGAAGACAAGAAGCTCGGTTTTGGAGAGATTCAGTTTAAGGAAGTGGAGCGACATCCAATCTGATATGTCGCTCAGTAGGTGTGTGATTCGGGCTGAGACCAAGGGGGTGAGGTGGGGGGTTGAGAGATAGATTTGTGTGTCGTCGGCATAGAGGTGGTAGTTGAAGCCATGAGAGTGTATGAGTTGGCCAAGGGAGGAGGTGTAGATGGAGAAGAGAAGGGGCCCAAGGACAGAGCCTTGAGGGACCCCAACAGAGAGGGGGAGTGAGGGGGAGGTGGTAGCATTATAGGTAACGCTGAAAGAGCGTTGTGACAGGTAGGATGAGAGCCAGGAGAGAGCAGAATCTCTGAGGCCGAGAGAGTGTAGTATTTTGAGGAGGAGAGGGTGGTCAACTGTGTCGAAGGCCGCAGAGAGGTCAAGGAGTAGGAGCACTGAATAGTGGCCATTAGCTTTGGCGATTAGAAGGTCGTTGGAGAGTTTGAGTAAGGCAGTTTCAGTGGAGTGTAGGGGACGGAAGCCAGACTGTAGGGGATCGAGGAGGTTGTTGTCGTTGAGGTGAGAGCATAGGCGGGTGTAGACGAGGCGCTCGAGGAGTTTAGATGTAAGTGGGAGCAGGGAGATGGGTCTGAGGTTGTTCGGGTCATTGGGGTCCAGGGAGGGCTTTTTAAGTATGGGGGTGATGTGTGCATGCTTCAGTGGGGAGGGGAAAGTGCCGGAGGAGAGGGAGAGATAAAGATGTGGGTGAGGGAGCGTAGGATGGAGGGGGAGGGAGGTCGTAGGAATTGTGAGGGGATAGGGTCGAGGGGGCAGGTGGTGAGGCGGGCATCAGAGAGGATCTTGGAGACTTCCTCGATGGTAGTAAGTTCAAAGGTATGGAGTGTTGGGGGAGCTTCAGTATGAGGAATGTGGGGTGGGGTGGAAGTGGAGGTCAGAGCAGTGGTGGGGCCGTGGGAGAGGGGTGATGAGGGGGTAGCTGAGGAAGGGGGAACGGGGTTGGAGGGAGTTTGAGCAGTGACGAAGTCCCTGCGGGTAATGTCGAGGGGGAGGGGGGATGAGGGGGTAGCTGTGTGAGAGGGGACGGGTTGAGAGGGCGTGTGAGTTGCGGCAATGTCCTTGCGAATTGTGTCAATCTTGTTTTTGAAGTGATTGGCAATCTCAAGGGCGGTGAGTGAGGTGCTGGGTGGAGGTGGGGGTGGAGAGAGTAGAGAGTTGAAGGTGGAGAAGAGTCAGCGAGGGTTGGAGGAGAGGGTCTTGATGAGGGTCAGGAAGTAGGCTTGTTTGGCTGCGTGGAGGGAGGAGGTGTAGGTGCGGAAGGCAGATTTGTAGCGGGTGAAGGCTTGTTGGGATTTTGTTTTGCGCCATAGTCGCTCCAGGGCACGACTGTGTCGTTTGAGAGTTTTGGTGTGATCAGTCTGCCAGGGCTGGAGCGGTCGGGGTCTGATGTTGCGTGTCGTTAAAGGCGCTAGTGAGTCAAGGGCTGCTGACAGCGCGTTGTTGTAGGCAGTCATAGCCAAGTCGGGGCAGGACAGGGGGAGGATGCTGTCATGGAGTTGATCAGCTGCAGAGTGGAGGGGGGCAGGGTTAAGATTGCGGAGGTTACGGCTGGTAGTAGTGTGACATTTGGAGGGGTAGGCGTTGGAGGACGAGGAGATAGAGAAGGTAATCAGGTTGTGGTCAGAGAGAGGAAAGGGGGTGTTAGTGAGGTTGTGGGGAGCGCAGTGGTTGGAGAAGACAAGATCTAGAATATTACCGTTGGAGTGGGTGGTGGATTGTATGCACTGTGCAAGTGCAAAGGAGGAGGTTAAGTGGAGGAGACGGGCTGTGTCTGGGTTGTCAAGGTTGACAGGGATGTTGAAATCCCCAAGAATGATGGTGGGTAGCTCAGAGGAGAGGAAGAAGGGTAGCCAGGAGGAAAAGTCATCCAGGAAGCGGGGTATGGATCCAGGAGGCCGATATATCACAGCAATCTTCAGGGGGGTTGGGGAGAATAGTCGGACGCAGTGGGTCTCGAAGGAGGAGAAGGATAGGGAGGGGGGGTTTGGGAGGACTCGGAAGGTGCTCTGCGGTGACAGGAGCAGACCAACCCCACCACCTTTACAACCGTTAGGTTTGGGTGAGTGGGTCCAGGTGAGACCTCCGTAGGAGAGTGCAGCAGGGGAGGTAGAGTCAGTGGGCTGGATCCAGGTTTCCGTGATCGCTAGGAGGTTGAGGGAGCGGGAAACAAAGAGGTCGTGGATGGCGGTAAGCTTGTTGCACACCGATCGGGCGTTCAGGAGTGCACATGAAAATGGGGGGGAGATTTTAGGGAGCAGGGGGACAGATACTAGGTTGCGGGGGTTGCGGTAGGACGTGGAGGCGGGAGGGTGTTGTGCGGGTGAGGGAGGTGGTGGAGGGCCAGGATTCGGGGAGATGTCCCCCGCGGCTAGGAGGAGGAGAAGGGTGAGAAAGGTGGCATGGGAGCGGGATGTGCAGGAGCGTGAGAAACTCCTAGTGGAGGTGTTCGGGTCAGAGGGAGAGTGGAATAATAGGAGGAGGTGGTGGGTGCCATAGAGGGGCGAAGGAAGCAGTGAGGACACAATATACAAATGTTTAGGAGGAGCAGAGGGATATAGTGAATGGATTTAGGGAATGGAGGAGAGGAAAATGAGAAGGAGGAGTAGAAGAGGCATTTTGGGGGGGTGATGAGAGCAGTAGTATGGAGATGATAGCAATGAGGGGGGAGATGTACAAGTTTTGGGGTGGAGCAGAGGGGTAAAGAAATGAGATTTGGGAACAGAGGATAGTAATATGAAGAGGAGAAGAGGGGCGTATTATATAAAGGTACACCGAGTGGGACTCAGGTATGTAAGAGATGTTTCCCAGGGTGTTTGCTTGCAGTCTGTCCAGCGTACAGTAGAGTTTCTTGTTGTTGTGTCTTCCTGCTGCTTAAGTTCTCCTGCTTTAGTTCAACTGCTGTGTTTAACTGCTTCGCACTCTTTCGAAGCCACACTCAATCTGAAGCAGCACCCCCATCAGAGACTGTGCCCCCCTTCAGAGATCTCCCCCCATGAGCTGATCTAAATTTATAGGGAGATGCTCAAATGAGCATTCAACTCCACCCCAATTAGAAGCTGATAAGGCTCACATGAATAGTGGGGGATGAGGGGTTAAACTAAAGGCTGAGTTAGCGTGAGTCCCAAACCACTGAACTGTGCTGTGCTGTCTGTTCTAATATTCTGAATCTGATTCCGCCACATTCTACCATCTGATTCTGCCAGGATTCCGCCCTCTGCGGACTTTAATTGTCATATATGGCGTGACATTTTTGGAGGAAATATTTTCACCAGCAGTGCACTCTGGATGTATATACTGAGATAAAGGGGGTTACTAAAATATTTTAACTTTACCTTTCCGAAAGATAAGTAATGGATAGTTCATGTTATGACAGGTTTGCTTTTCCTATATAATGTTTATAGATGTTATACATTCATATCACCTACTCTCCTCTCCTTTAGGCCCACCCTGAAAACCCTCCTCTTCAGGGAAGCCTACCCCACCCCCTGCTAATTGCCGATCTCCTCCACTCTTCCTACCACTCCATCCCCCACAGCTTTTCCTCCTGTACCACTATCCCCCCCCCTCCTAGATTGTAAGCTCCAAGGAGCAGGGCCCTCAACCCTCGTGTATCGCATTGTATTGTTACTGTACTGTCTCATGTATTGTCTCCCATTGTAATGTACAGCGCTGAGCGAACTATTGGCGCTTTATAAATACTGTATAATAATAATAATAATAATGTTTCTTAGGAACCAGGCTACAGTCGTAAACTGGGTGCAACTGGAGGTGAGGACTGGTCAACATACACACAAATATAATAAATACACCATTTGTTCTGAATATAACAGGAGTGAATGCGATTTTGAGTTAAGAGTGGAGGTAGGAGAGATGCATTTACCCAGGAGGAAAACAGCAGGAGTCAATGCGTTTGAGTTAGGAGTGGAGGTAGGAGATTTGTACCATAGTTTGCGAACTGTATAACTTTCCTACAGACTAAATAAATACTAATTTGGGTTAGTTTCACCAAAGACATGTAGTAGAATACATTTTGGCCTAATTTTATGAAGAACAATTATTTATTTGCAAACTATTATAACATAAATTTTATTTTTCCAAATTATCGGTCTTTTTTTGTTAATTTAGCAAAAAAAAAAAACCCCAGTGGTGATTAAATACCAAAAGAAAGTTCTAGTTGTGTGAACAAAATCATAAAATTTTAGTTTGGGTACTATGTTGCATGACCGCGCAATTGTCATTCAAAGTGAGAGCACTGAAACCTGAAAATTGGCCTGGGCAGAAAGGGGGTAAAAGTGCCCGGTATGGAAGTGGTTAATAAAGATCTACAGAAATCACAAAATACAGCCAGTTAAAGCAGAACTCCTGTAAAATACTAGAGATGCTATTGCCATTCTCTGCACCTTCACTGTGAGCCCAGGTCACCATAGTTATGCACGCCAGGGAATGTTCATGACAGCCTGGGCTCACAAAAGGTGAGTAGAACGATGCTGACCATCATTTATCCTGATAGAGGATTGGTGGTGGAGAAAAGTTTCTACATGGGACAGTGCTGGAAACAAGGATCGTATTGCAGTAAGTAGACGTGTGATATGTTTAGTTATAATTCAAAGAAAATGGTTGTTATTTGGAGATTCAAATGTTTACGAATCTCCAAATCACAATAATAATGAATTTCAATTAGTTTGAAATAAATTATAATGAAGCAACAAAATTAAGTGTTTCATTCGGATGACATGATGCAATAGTTTGGACCTTTTGTAAAAGGTTTGAAGTATCCAAAATAACATAATGACATAACAAATGAATTACCGTATTTTCTGCTCCATAAGACGCACCTCACCATAAGACACACCTAGATTTTAGAGGCGAAAAACAAGAAAAAAAATAGACTGCAGACAGTACAGGGGATGACTAAGAGATGGCTGACCTTTGGGGAGGGAGGGGGAGCGGGTAGCTGAATTTGAGTTATCCTCCCTTTAGTGTCGGCACCCGGCTGATAGCACGAGAAGTGCTGCGCTTTGTGATAGGTCCGGCGTCTTCTGAGACCTGTCATGTGTCCCAGAAGACGCCATACCATTCACAAAGCGCAGCACTTCTCGCGCATGTGCAGTGGGTACCCGGCTGTCACAGCCCAGAGCCCACACTAAACAAGCAGGCGCGGGAAGAATGCACAGCGCTGGACTGAGGAACAGGTAAGGTTCTACTGCAGAGAAGAGCTGAGCGGCCCGGTTTTCTGATACTGCGGCGGTGGAAATACTGGACCGGCTGCTCCATATTTGCTCCATAAGACGCACTGACATTTTCCCCCCTTTTTTGGGGGGAAAAAAGTGCGTCTTATGGAGTGAAAAATACGTTAATTTTGTTTCATTCATTCTTTCGGATCCATTTTATGTTTATTTTGCCTTAACATTTTACATTATTATAAAAAAAATGCACTACATACTAAATGGAAACATATTGCAATAAATACAGTAAGGTATAAAAGTGAAATAAGATGCTGATTCCAATTTCCTACCTATTGAGTTTGGGTTGGATGGAGGTGGATACATCAGAATATCCAAGTCTGAATGAATCTGAAGTTAATTTAATTCCATTTGTTCTCTTGGATATTGTCCAATCAGCTTATTCCATTTCTCTTTGTAACGAATGAACATAACAAATGAATCCAAAATTAATTTGGTTCCTTACATTGTTTTGGATATCGTCCAACCAGCTCATTCCATTTCTCTTTGTGGGTTGGACTAACCAAATTTGAATATATGAAACTTATCCGAATATATGACACTAATTTGAATATATGAAACTCATTCTGAAAACTAATCATCCTAATATAATGAATATGACAAATCAATATTATTAACATAACAAATGATTTCAAAATAAAACAATTTGTTGTTGTGCATATCTCTAGCCGCAAGGGCTCATTCAGCCCAATGTCCATCGATCTGCATAGATCAATGTATGCTCAACACAACTGAAAACAACTGTTTTCTGTGCCCTGTTCACTCCATAGTGCTGTGATGTGGGGTGTTGTGGTGCACTGCATAAAAATTGTAGCATGTCTGCATTTTTACACAGCCAATCCATGTCGCAGCATAAAGCAGCATGCTGCAATGATGACCATTTGAGCAAAGTGTAATTTAACCAATTCAATACCGGGCAAATTTACACCTTCCTGCCCAGGCCAGTTTTCAGGTTTCAGCGCTCTCACACTTTGAATGACAATTGCGTGGTCATACAACATTGTACCCAAACTAAAATTTTATCATTTTCTTCACACAACTAGAGCTTTCTTTTGGTGGTATTTAATCACCACTGGGGTTTTTATTTTTTGCTAAATTAACAAAAAAAGACCAAAAATGTTGAAAAAAACACACATTTTTCTTTGTTTCTGTTATAAAAGTTTGCAAATAAATAATTGTTCTTCATAAATTTAGGCTAAGATGTATTCTGCTACATGTCTTTGGTGAAAATAACCCAAATTAGGATGTATTTTTTAGTTTGTAGGAAAGTTATAGAGTTCACAAACTATGGTATAGATCTGAATATTGATCAATCCTGAAGTACTGACAGCCAATCTAATTTCTTGAGGTCCAAGAATGTCAGAACAGTACAGATATCCCCCAAATGACCCCTTTTTGCAGCGTAGACAGTCTGACGTACTTCATAAGAGGAATGGCGAGTTTTTTGAAGTTGCATTTTTTTTGTCATAATTTTTCGGAAAATGAAAAAATTAAAAAAATTAGTTTCACTATTTTTTTACATACTGTCACCAGTGCAGTACAGCGTCATCATATAACTGGCATGGAGGTGATCAGGGACACTGACTGGTGACAGTATGAAAAAAAAAATATATATATATATATATTTTTTTTTTTTTTATTATTTTTTTATAAAAAAAAATTTCTTTCTTTTAAGATTTGTTTTCCATATTTTACTATGACCAAAGTAGTACAATGTTACCATAGTAACATTGTACTACTTTGGGGAAATGATCAGTATTTTTTTTATTTTTACACAATTTGCTTATAGCAAAAAATTACTTTGCTATAAGCAAGCATTTACCTGAATGACATCGATTCATTCAGGGTTTTTTTTTTTTTTTTTTTTTTTTTTGTTCTTAGCTGTGATTTGGCCACAGCTAATCACATGACATGTGCATGTGATTAGCTGTGACCATTCACAGCTAGACACTAGTATACAATGGATGGCATGAATGAAGCCATCCATTGTATACAACTGTCATGTGACCTGCTGTGATTGGTCACAGCAGGTCACATGGTACCGGCAACGGGGGCCGATACTCAGATCTGTCATCGGCCGTGTCCGAGGTACACAGCCGGTGACAGATGGCGCCGCTGCGCCGCTCTGCAGGAGCGCAATCTGCGCATGTGCAGGAGGATGCCATATGGCATCCACTCGGAACGCTGATGACATTTGCCGGCCGCCATTCGGCCATAGGGCGGGCGGCAAATGGTTAATGACACTTAAAAAATTTTTTAAAAAGTACAAAGGGATGCATTCTAACAGCACATAACATCGCTCCTCACTTTCCCTACACTATGTACACCAGCACGCTGGCATTTTATTGTACATGCTGGTGTGAGTGAGCTATAAGAGCCTAATTTTTTAATTAAAAAAACAGCGGGGTCAGTAAATTAATAGGAACACTAGGGGGCGCCTCTAAGTGCAGTATTAAAAATAATTTCATGAACCAAAATATAGCACTCACATGTGTGAAGAAGTAAAAAAAACATTAGAAGTGTGAGGACCACAGCCACTCGTCAGATGGTATGTTTGTAGCAGCATCCAGGACAAGATGGAGCTGAGAGACAAGCCAGACATCTGCACTCCACAGAAAGCACTGGCTGCTATGGTGGGAAAGGAATGCGGTACCGGACGGAACGCCTAGGTGATGCGTTTTGGAGCACCAATCAGCTCCTTTGTCAAACCTGATTGGCTAAGATGACAATTCCCATTTATATTGGTGCATAGGCCTATGTGGGCAGGGTAAGGGCGGTCCTTAAACACAACTAAGGAGGATCGTAGAAGATGCCCATATGGAAGAAAAATATATTTGAAATATATTTTAAAAATATTCTTCCCAAATATATTGACATATATTTAAATGCTATAATTTTGTCCATATTCAATATATTTCAATACATTTTAGATTGGTCATACATGCATTGAAATTCAGCTGGTTTAGTAGGAACCAGCTGAATTTTGATCTATATTTTGACAGAGAGCTTGTACAGAAGACAATCTACCAATCACTTCTGTACACCAGCCATGTCGGACATTTGGTGCTCAATCAGTGTATTCTGACGATTGGAAAGTCTTTCCACCGTCAGAATACAAAGTGGCAGCAGACTTCTCTATTTATTCAACTCAAATGTGTGGATGAGGGAATCGAGTCTGTTTTTTTTCATTCAACCAACTGGTTGAACAAAAAAAATTATCATCTATGGGCTGTTTTTGCTACAAAGGCAGCACAGTAATATTTTGGTTAGCACTTCTGCCTTGCAGCATTAGGATCCTCCAGTTTGAACACCAGCTACAACACTGCCTACATTGAGTTTGCATATTCTCCCTCCCTGTGCTTTGGTGGGTCTTCTCCCGCACTCTAACAACATGTTGGTAGGTAAATTGGTGCCTGTCTAAGTTGGTTCTAGTATGTATATGTAACACACTGCACTAATACTGGTAGCAGGATGTTAATTAACCACAAGATGGCAGTGTTCTGCAGTTCAGTTATTCAGCCTTGTTGAACTTTTATGCTGGTAGCATGACTTCTGTACTCAGACAAGGAGTGAACAGACTACATTTCCCAGAAGAGCTGGTGGATGTGTATACAAAGGAGTGGATGTGTATACAGTATATTGAGAAGCCTGGGAACCTTAGAGGAAGGAAGTAGATGGTGAGAGGTGGAGGACGTGTGTGTGTTTGTGTGTGTGTGAAGAAGGCCGTTCCAGACTTAGAGGATCCAGGCTGGATTGGGCCGCCTTGCAGAGAAGAAAGAAGGGATGGAAGACCCTTGGTTTCACTGACGAGCAGGAGTCAATCCTGCAGGCAGGCAGATCGTAGTGTTGCCATCGGCATCACTTCTTAACAGAGGGATCAAGAGAACACAAAGTCCCCCACAGAAAGACTACTGCTCACACTGCAAATACGACAAACAGGGTGAAAGAGTTCCATAACCCAGATCATCACAATTTGCAAGTGACCGTGTTATTTTCAACTTTTCAGTTCAGTACACTTTACACTTCAGATTATCACATTGAGACACAGACTGCCTAGCCCATTCAGTATGGCGGCTTACTGCTTTAGTGTCTCCCTATTATTCTGAAACCGCCCCCTGCAGACAGGATTACACTAGTATCTCAATTCAAGCCTCTTCCAGCTTCACCAGAACAGTTCACCATCCCTAGGGGTTCAACCTCTGCTGAAGTCTGCTTCCGTCCCTTCCTCTACCTTTAGCCAATTCTTGCCTTTATCTGTTGTGTCAAAGAGACTTTACCCAGTTTCAACATCACTCAAAGGGGAATCTTTCTGTTGCTGTACCATCTTGAGGAACTCTTGCTATTACACAAAAAAGGATCTTAACCTTGATGTGCACGACCTAGGGCCCCATCAAGCGCATAGATTTGTCGCCATTCTTTGGTGAGATACAAAAGGGGACATCATTGCTTATAAAAAAAATATCTTAAGAAAAAATCTAGTTCCTAGCTATTGAGAGCCCAAACATGATATAGCCTAGCATCTTGATAGTCCACTTCAGCTCACTTGGAGAGAGATATCTCAGAAGCTGGAATTGATGTTTAAATTATGATCCTGCAGGACACTGAAGTTTGTTTAACCTCCCTGGCAGTATGATTATTTAAGATTTTTGGTGCTGAAAGCGGTACCATTTTTTTGCATGGAAATATGTATTTTTTTATTGTAGGCCTGTAATTTAGGAATAACTCACTGAAATCTGTCCGAACAAGAGTCTAGTAAACATTCCGGATATGATAAAACTTGAAACACAAAATCATAAATTATAATTTAATAAATAATCATAAAAAATAATAATATAATAATTATAAATTTAATTAAATAATATAATCAAACCAAAAACACTTAAATTTGAAATATAGCGCCAAGTTCGGACATCACTGAGCAAAGTCGCAGAATCATTTTCAGTGTCTGATGACGAATTTCCCCACGAATCATTATCACTCAATTCTGCAAGTGGTTCTGATTTACTATTGCTGTTCTCTAGCTGGACTAAAACCGCTTTTGACATAAAGGGACGCTTTTTGGACGCCATGGACTTTTCTAAGTTTCCAGGCAGAAAGAACAGTCAAAATGCAGGCAGGGGACAGGACAAAGCAGTAGGGACAAAATGTATGTGAAATGTTTTGAAACAGCAATGTTTTACTATGTAATAATCATTTTTAAAAAAATGACATTTTTATAAAAAATTTAAAATTTGCCGCCGTTCCGGCGCCCGTACGTCCCGATGTCACAGGGATCGGAACACAGAAGCCAGATGCCGGCATCGGCCGGAGGAGATAGCCGGGGACGCTGCAGGGGACACATCGCGGGAGTGAAGGACAAGGTAAGCGCTGCAGGGACTCCCTATGCACCGCTGCATGGTAAGCCCGAGTGTAGCTCGGGGTTACCGCTTTTGGTACTGAAACTCTACCCCGAGCTACACTCGGAATACCGCTAGGAAGGTTAAAGTGATACTGTGCTTTATTACTTTGTTAAAGTTGAACTATAGGCAAAACTTTTTTTCCATTTTGGACAGAGCAAGGGAGGGGTATAACCCCTGTCAGATTATTTTTCACTATATGTGCCCAATTGCAGAGATTTCCCTTCACTTCCTATCCCATAGCCAAACAGGAAGGGAGAGGAAATCCCTGCAAATTAAGGGAATTCCTTGGAGACCCATAGGTCAGCAGAACTAATGTCCCCATTGAAAGATTTCCCCTCAGTAATAGAGGGACAACCCACAATTTTGGATTTTCTTTTACTTTTACTTTCAATGATAATGGTAAACAGGACAAATAGGGAGGGTGAATCTCCTTAGCGGGGGGCACAGACAGCAATAAAAACTGATAAGTGTTCTAATCCCTCTCCACTCTATACAAAACTAAAAAAAAAATGTTTTGGCTTTAGTTATACTTTAAACCTTTTAGAGTGTTTCATTTCTATGTACATCTATTGTCATTCTTGCTGTGTTTGCATTCCCTATACTCTGAACTCAATACAATCAGAATACTTGTTCAACTTAAACTGTGTGTTTATTTTATGGTTTAAAGCCAGACAGTTCTCCTTGTCAAGCTTTCATGGGGGTGTCAGCAGGGGCTATACTTCCAAAGCAGCCTCAGAACAGACAGGGAACCCCAAAATACTCAGCGGCTCTTAAGAGGGTAGAGCTACATATATGTGAGAAAGAAACCTTAGATTGGATGCTTCTAGAGGACAGGGACTGATGTGAATATACAACACATATGTAAATTATTTGCACTTTAGAAATATCTGCAGTAAATAAAACAGATGTTCTTCCCTGATACCAGTACTTGTTACAGCACCCTGAAAACCTATGGTCCCACTCTGTATGGTGTGCGATAGGATTATGTTCTATATTTGTCTACCACTGGACCAAAGGGATAATCAGAGATGATCAGATGGTCTGTCGCATTAACAGGTCAGTAGATAAAGGCAACTGTGGGATAACCACGCAAAGGTAATTAGCAGAGATGATGGTAGAAAAAAGTGTACTTTATTGGCACGGCACATGATTGACTACTGCCATCTGATCTGCTGGAGGAGCTCGTTCTTTCTCTTACATTTTCTTTATCTATAAAAAGAAAGCAAAATGTTTCACATATATGATATATATATATATATATATATATATACACACAGGTGAAACTTGAAAAATTAGAATATCGTGCAAAAGTTAATTTATTTCGGTAAAAGCAACTTAAAAGGTGAAACTAATATATGAGATAGACTCATTATATGATTGATCATTACGTAATTTGTCATAATTGTGATGATTATGGCTTACAGCTCATGAAAACCCCAAATCCACAAAATTAGAATATTGCATGCAATCAATAAAACAAGGATTGTACATAGAACAATATCGGACCACTGAAAAGCATAAGCATGCATATGTACTCAGTACTTGGTTTAGGCCCCTTTTGCAGCAATTACTGCCTCAATGCGGCGTGGCATGGAAGCTATCAGCCTGTGGCACTGCTGAGGTGTTATGGACCAGGATGCTTCAATAGCGGCCTTCAGCTCTTCTGCATTGTTCGGTCTCATGTCTCTCATCTTTCTCTTGGCAATGCCCCATAGATTCTCTATGGGGTTCAGGTCAGGCGAGTTTGCTGGCCAATCAAGCACAGTAATCCCACGGTCATTGAACCAGGTTTTGGTGCTTTTGGCAGTGTGGGCAGGTGCCAAGTCCTGCTGGAAAATGAAGTCAGCATCCCCATAAAGCTCGTCTGCGGAAGGAAGCATGAAGTGCTCCAAAATCTCCTGGTAGATGGCTGCGTTGACCCTGGACTTACTGAAGCACAGTGGACCAACACCAGCAGATGACATGGCTCCCCAAATCAACACAGACTGTGGAAACTTCACACTGGACTTCAAGTATCTTGCAGTGTGTGCCTCTCCATTCTTCCTCCATACTCTGGGTCCTTAGTTTCCAAATGAGATGCAAAAGTTGCTCTCATCAGAAAAGAGGTCTTTGGGCCACTGAGAAACAGACCAGGTCTGTTTTTCTTTAGCCCAGGTAAGACGCTTCTGATGTTTGTTGTTCAGGAGCGGCTTGACAAGAGGAATACGACATTTGAAGCCCATGTCCAGGATCCATCTGTGTGGTGGTGGCTCTTGATGCACTGACTCCAGTCCCCAACACTTTTGAATGTCCTTTTCCTGACAACTTTCTCCAGGCTGCGGTCATCCCTGCTGCTTGTGCACCTTTTTCTTCCACACTTTTCCCTTCCACATAACTTTCTATTAATGTGCTTTGATACAGCACTTTGGGAATATCCAACTTATTTTGCAATTACCTTTTGAGGCTTTCCCTCCTTATGGAGGGTGTCAATGATGGTTTTCTGCACAACTGTCAGGTCAGCAGTCTTTCCCATGATTGTGTTTCCTACTGAACCAGACTGAGAGACCATTTAAAGGCTTAGGAACCCGTTGCAGGTGTTATGGCTTAATTATCCGATTAGAGTGGGAAACTTTGAGCCTAGAATATTACAATATTCTGATTTTCTGAGATTGTCCCCAGTAGTACCACAGTATACAATAATAATGTAAGAGACACAATTCTTTAGGAACAACTTTACACTAGACTTGTTCCAAAGAATAGGCTACTGGAATAATGGGTTTAGTATATACAACCCCAGTTAATGCATAAAAGCACATTGGTAAAATAGGAATACTCAATTAGCAATATTTACCAGTCAGGAGGTGTAAACTTCAACTATTTAATTGCAAAACCAGCAGTAAAAGAGGGAAGAAAAGGATTGTTGACTTATCAGCTCTTTCCATGCCACCAGCGCCACAATGGGGCATACAGAGAATTATGTAAATGTATACTCTGGCATAAATAGCTATAAGTACCCTAAGTTGAATAACAATGGCTTTGGAGGAGAAAAGGTTCCTTTAATTAGAGATTTGCAACTTGAGTCCTGCAAAGTTTAAAAACCACTTCAGCTCCGGAAGATTTACTCCCCTTCCTGACCAGGCTATTTTTTGTGATACATCGCTGCGTTACCTAAACTGACAATTGCACGGTCATGCAACACTGTACCCAAATGAAATTTAAGTTTCCTTTTTCCCACAAATAGAGCTTTCTTTTGGTGGTATTTGATCACCTCTGTGGTTTTCACTTTTTGTGTTATAAACAAAAAAAGACGAACAATTTAAAAAAAAACTCAATATTTTTTATTTTCTACTATAAGCTATCCAAGAAAAAAATAAAAAAAAATTTCTTTATAAATTTACGCCAAAATGTGATTTAAATATTTATGGTAAAAAAAAAATCCCAATAAGTGTATATTGATTAGTTTGCACAAAAGTGATACAAACTATGGGACATATACTGGAATTTTTTTTTTATATACTAGTAATGGCGGCGATTAGCAACTTATGGCGGGACTGCGATATTGAGGCGGACATTTTTACACTAACTGACACTTTGTGGGAAACTGTGACCCTAATACAGTGATCAGTGCTAAAATATACTCTGATCACTGTACTAATGACACTGGGGTTAACATCTAGGGTGATTAAGTATGTGCCTAGCTATGTTCTTGGTATACTCTAGGTGGTGCTGGTACAAGGGGAAGTAATGAATCATGTTCTGAGCTCTGCTTTGACACACGATTGATTACTCCCCCCTGTCATATATAAATATAGGCAGAGCTCTGTTGTTCCTCCCTGCCCAACGATCTGCAGGTGCCAGCGAACAATTTCTAACAATTGCTCCAACAGTTGATCTGTTTTCACCAAGCTGCTTGGCAATTGCCCCGTAGCCCTTTCCAGCCTTGTGGAGGTCCACAATTTTGTCTCTGGTGTCTTTCAACAGCTCTTCGGTCTTGCCCATGGTAGTAGTTGGCGTCTGACTGACTGTGGGGTGGACAGGTGTCTTTAAAGAGCTCAGACAGGTGCTACTAAGTTAGATTAATGAGTGGAGTAGAGGTGGACTTTTTAAAGGCACAGTAACAGGTCTTTGAGGGCCAGAATTCCTGCTGTTTCTTAGGTGTTCAAATACTTATGTTCAGCAGTGCAAGACAAATAAATTCTTTAAAAATCATACAATGTGATTTCCTGAATTTTTTTTTTAATTCTGTCTCTCAGAGTGGCAATGCACCTACAAAGTGAATTTCAGACCCCTCCATGATTTCTAAGTGGGAGAACTTGCAAAATCGCAGGGTGTTCAAATACTTCTGTTCCTCACTGTATATTGTACATTCACATCAGTCCCTAACCCTCAAGGGGTGTACAATCTAAGGTCCCTAACTCACATACATACACATACTAAGGCCAAATTAGACAGGATCCAATTAACCTAACAGCATGTCTTTGGAGTGTGGGAGTACCCAGAGGAAACCCACACAGACACAGGGAGAGCATGCAAACCACAGGCAGGTGGGGCCATGGTTGGGATTGGAACCGACGACCCTAGTGCTGCCAGACAGAAGTGCTTACCATTTAGCCACTGTGCTGCCCATTACACAAAGATCTGGGGCAAATATTATCAAGGGTGGAGGAGATGGAAGAAAAACTAGATAAACATGCCCAAATTATACTATATTATATTGTAACTTACATACACATACTAGGGTCAATTTAGACAGGATCCAATCAACCTACCAGCCTGTTTTTGGAATGTGAGAGGAAACCAGAATACCCAGAGGAAACCCACGCAGGCAGATGGAGAACATGCAAACTCCAGGAAGGTGGTGCTGTGATTGGGATTTTGAACCAACAACCCTAGTATTGCAAGGCAGATGTGCTAACCATTTAGCCACTGTGCTGTCCATACTGAATGTGGCGATGTTTACTCCCTCTGATGCCAGTCAAATATCCACTCCTGCTGGCCACAGTCTGGCCCTCTTAAAGTCTGAAGGACTTGGCCACAGTTCTGAATACAATTGCTGCAGTGATGCTCATGGAGAGAATTTATTACACCTTACTGGATACGATGCACTTATTTGACAGAAAATGGGAAGTCTGGAGAACTTATAGGCATTTACTATCTGACTAATGTCCACTCATATTTTGGTTGATTCAGTCATTTTCTTGGAAGCTATATAGCGTTACATACCCCTCTACTTATGCTGCTCATGTACTTAATTTCTCTTCTCTTTTTTTCCTTTTTTTTTATTTTACATGGTTGTACCATTTGAAATATGCATTACTGATGTGCCTTGTTCTTGTTGTATGCTTTACTTGATACTGTACTGCCATTTTGTAGTATATATCTTGACAAAAAAACTAAATAAAAGTAAACAAAAAAAAGTCTGAAGGACAATAAAGTGGCCCTCTGTTTAGAAAGTTTGGAGACCCTTGCTCTAGAGTTATAGATAGCATGGTCTCCTAGGAACAAGCGTTCTTGCATAGGCTCATGGTTGATTGCAGGTATTGCCTTGCGGCCTGTCAGTGTGACGAACAGAGATGCCTGTGTGAAGACCGGGCAGTGACAGTCCTGATGCAGAGCAGCTGATGTGAACCTGGTGTGGCGATCAGCATCACTGCTGTGCTAAACTGATGTGCATGTCCCAGGGGTGCACTGACAACTCATGGGGCCCCCAGGCAATAGGGGATCATGGGGCCCCTGTGTCCTTGCCCAAACTCCAAAAAGCCTATGAAAAAGGTACCAGGGGCATCTCATGGGGCCCCCTACTGACCGGGAAGTACCTGAGTTTCCAAATGGTCAGTCTACCCCTGGCATGTCCATAGGAATGGGTTCACACTCGGGATGATCGGAGGGATAGAGCAGTTATGCCTAGTCTGTGCAAACTGCCAAAAGCTGTGGTTAAGGCATGGGCTAGGTGTGGACACTGCAAAGGGCCACTCATGGAACTTGTGCCAAGTCCTCTGCTGCCTGTTAAGTATGTTGTGGATCTGTCAACTGAGTTCTGCTCAGGGGTTGAGGAGTCATCCTGGCCGACTGGTGGGAGACAAGGGGGTTCAGTGATCTCAGTATTGTTCAGCAGGAGAGAATCAGCTGAGGAGTAGGGTAGAGGCTGATGTCTGGAGGGTTCACTTGTGGTCGGGGTCAGAGGATCATGATCACTATCAGTAGAAGAGAGGTTGTGGCAGGGCTTACATTAACAGAGCCAATGGTGCTGACGTGTGACGAGGCATTAGGGTTGGGAAGAACACCAGAGAATCCAACAGCCACTATTCACTCTGTCGCCCCTGCACAGAAGGAGCCAGATCCTATTATACAAGCAGGTTAGCCGGTGGGGAGGCTGATCCAGGGTCCCTGAAGTGTAGGGCAGAATATGAGTCTGTGGTGGAGGAAGTCAAAAACTGGGACTCATCAAGCACCTCAGACTTAGAATGGGACTGGGGGGGGGGGGTCCAACGCATACAGAAATGCTGTTTATAGGGTTATTTGCTGGGGCACCCTCTGCCTTTATTACTGATTTGCCAGGTTTGTTGCCCTTCAAAAGTGAAATGAATTGTTACCTAAAGAGATGTGGTGCTAGTGAATTTTGCAGAAGGGTGACCCTTTGTGGAACGGCTACAGTGTGTCTTGTTGTGGACCAGCAGAACCAAAAGCTAGGTAACATGTCTATGGGTGATTTAACATTGCTGCCAAACACCATTTTCACCTTAAGTAGGGATTGGTACTGATTGTGCAAGAAGTGTAAATATTGTAGTTAGTTTTCTAGAAAAGATAGGATGTATCTTTCAGTTTTTTTCCAGGAATCTGGAAGAAGACAAGGCATCAAAACATGCTGCATCTATACCAGGGGCGGACTGACAACTCATGGGGCCCCTGGGCAATAGGGGATCATGGGGCCCCTGTGTCCTGGCCCACACTCAAACCACACCCAAAAAAGCCTGTGAAAGGTACCAGGGACATCTCATGGGGCCCCCTACTGACCCCGGGCCCTCGGGCAGTGCCCAAGTTCCCCAATGGTCAGTCCGCCCCTGATCTATACTGATTAGTTTGAAATAGGTCCGTGTTGGTTTGCTAAAATGTAAATGTGGTTTGCATTTAAGCCCATTAAGGAGCATTTCAACAAGTCACTGGGTGGCAAAATAGTCACAGGACAGGGTTCAAGGGCTCTATCCCATGCTATCCTTAGGTTTACGGAATGTGCTAAATTATTGGTTCAGTTGGAGGGTTATATTTGAGGAGATAATACTTCAACGTTATGCTCAGGGGTGGACTGACCATTTGGAAACTTGGGCACTACCCAAGGGCCCGGGGTCAGTAGGGGGCCCCATGAGATGCCCCTGGTACCTTTTTCATAGGCTTTTTTGAGTTTGGGCAAGGACACAGGGGCCCAATGATCCTCTATTGCCCGGGGGCCCCATGAGTTGTCAGTCCACCCCTGGTTATGATGTAGTGTTAATATGCTCTGATAACTCCAATCTCTTGCAGGAGAGTGACGCTGAAAATTTGCGCTTTAAATCTTATCTCTAATGCACTAACCATTGATGTTTAGCTAGTGGTAGGGCTCTACCAAGTTAGGCTTTACATTTTCTTTGTTCACTTACTGACGGTTGTTAGAGTTCTGAGTTGGTCCTGATGTGACCTGATGCCAGATGTGATATACCAGGGGCAGACTGACAACTCATGGGGCCCCCGGGCAATAGGGGATCATGGGGCCCCCGTGTCCTTGCCCAAACTCCAAAAAGCCTATGAAAAAGGTACCAGGGGCATCTCATGGGGCCCCCTACTGACCCCAGGCCCTCAGGCAGTGCCTGTTTCCAAATGGTCAGTCCACCCCTGTGCTATACTGTATAGAGCTTTACACTCGCAATTTATATTTATTTATGTTGCTAAAGAATTTTCTGCCATGTGGAATGCCACATGTATTTTGTTGCTTTGTTATTTTCCTTTCCCCATCCCTGTTGCCATGGGATACCCCACTCTGGGCGACAAGAGCTGTGTTTTTGTTTTTTTGCCTCAGCCTGGCTGCATCATGAATAAAAGTGTTGAACAACAAAAAGCAAAATAAAAATGTATCTATGTATTAAATATTGGTGAAGCGTTACCAATATGACATAACAAATCATATATCATACAGTAAATCCTCATACCATACCCCTTTATCATAAACAGATTCTCCCCCAGTATTCAGTATTTTGTGAAAGTGCAGAAAAACCAAACAACATATATAGCTCTTAACCACTTGCCTACCGGACACTTTCACCCCCTTCCTGGCCAGACCAATTTTCACCTTTTAGACCTGTCGCACTTCGAATGACAATTGCACAGTCGTGCAACACTGTACCCATATGAAATTGTTAGCATTTTTTTCACACAAATAGAGATTTCTTTCGTGATATTTAATCACCACTGGGTTTTTTTGTGCTATAAACAAAAAAAGACTGAAAATGTTGAAAAAATGCGTTTTCTTTGTTTCTGTTATAAAATTTTGCAAATAAATAATCTTTATATACAAATTTAGGCCAAAAAATATTCTGCTACATTTCTATGGTGAAAATAACCCAAATCAGTGGTAGGAAAGTTATAGAGTCCAAAAACTATGGCATATACTGTATCTAAAAATTTATATAAATCCTGATGTACTGACAGCCTTATTTCTTGAGGCCCAAAAAGGCCAGGACAGTACAAATACCCCCAAATGACTGCTTTTCGGAAAGTAGACAGTCTGAGGTATTTAGTTAGAAGCATTACGAGTTTTTTGAAGTTGTAATTTTTTGTCATAATTTTGTGGAAAATAAAAGAATGAAAAAACCATTTTTTTTTACATATTGTCACCAATGCAGTACAGCATCATTGTATAACTGGTCCGGCGGTGATCAGGGACACTGACTGGCGACAGAATGTAAAAAAAAATAATACGTTTTTTCAATTTTAAAAATTTATAAATATTTTTTTTCTACTCCTGTGACCAGAGCAATATGATGTTACCATAGTAATTGATCAGGATTTTTTTTTTAACACATTATGCTTGCTTATATCAATGAGTGTCATTGGTATAAGCAAGCATTTTTACTGAATGAAACTGATTCATTCAGTAGTTTTTGTTGTGATCAGCTGTGATTGGCTCAGTCTGTACATGTGACCAATCAGCGAGCAGCCCTGTTGTAAGCAATGAATGGCATGAAAGGAAGCCATTCATTGTTTACAACTGTACTTACTATACTTACGGTGTGCAGTGGTTTTGCATAGAGCAGCCTGGATCCTCCTCTTCTCCGGTCCTCCACAGGCTCTCCTGGCTCCTCCTGTCTGTCAGGTGCCCCCACAGCAAGCAGCTTGCCATGGGGGCAGCCGCTGCTCCGTGTGTCCATTCACGCATGGAGCCACGGTTTGGCCCTGCCCCCTCTCTCCTCATTGGCTGACTGGCTGTGATTGACAGCTGCGGGAGCCAATGGCCAATGAGGAGGCAGAGACCAAGGCTGTCATTCACATTGCTGGATCGCGATGAGGCTCAGATAAGTATTGAAGGGGGTGGGGGAGCTGCTGCACATAGAAGGTTTGTTACCTTCATGCATAGAATGCATGAAGGTAATAACCTTCAGCCATTACAACTAAACTTTAAAATTCCACTCACATGTTAAAGAATTCATAGAGGCGTGTAACAGGCTATTAGCATACTTGACTTTCCGAAATGGAGTCTACGCCTCGACCAGCGTGATGAGGTCCCTGCCCGCCTGATTTGGCTGGGTTTCTCAAAGGCTCCGAGCCTTCTTTCCAAACCTACATGTTTTTGGCTGCATCATGACACTTGCTGTCATTACAAGCAAGCCAGTACAGATGTGTTAGTAATAGTTGGTAACACAATGGTATCCTAATCATACGATCCTTTCATGGAAAGAAGCTTAGTATAGCCTAGCAACAGATAGCCCATGTGGGACTTTTGTAATACGTTATAGAAACAAGATACTGAGGTAATAAACATCAAGGAACGTTGAGAAAACTGGTGCTTGTTCTTGTTTTAGACAATGGTAAATATTTATTATAAATGTTAAAATTACTGTAAATCGACACATTACACTTTTGTATCCTATATTAACATGGACCTGATATTAACTCTACAATCCTGCATGCATGAAGTCCTGAAAGATTGAATTAAAAAACATTGAACTTTTTTCATTAACCTTTTGCTGTCCACGTAATGTGTATTTGTGGCAGAAAATGGGATGGGCATTAATGTCCACCCGCTGTAATGTGTCTATAGACAGCATACGTTTTTATGCTGAGAGTGCGTTTACTGCGTGCTGTAAAATATCGTATTGTCTCGATATTTTATTAACTTGTATTGATGAGAAATGTTCAGATAGAAAGTCCTTCCACTTCTTGCGTAAACTCAAAAAGATGATTTAATTATAACGTTGCATAAAATTAGAAATAAAATATTGGCATACAGAATGTTTAAATAATGTCCAAAAAATATAGTTAAGTTCTTGATAATAAGATTGTATATATGTATATGTGTGTATATGTGTGTGTATATGTGTGTGTATGTCTGTCGCATCAAGGCTGCTATAGAGTGAGTGAAACTCAAACCTTTGTTCTACTCTTAAAAGAGCAATCCAGCCCCCAATCTCCTAAAAGTGGGTTGGTATTCTCTTGTAGTCCTACTAAGATAATTGGAAACAGATGTGTATATATAACAAACCTCCAGTCTACTTCTCCTAAAGTCTGAGCGTAACCTAAGAAGGCCTAGACAAAACTTCACTGACATTCCATCAATTAGAATACATTAGATGTATAACACATATATATTTATATATATATATATTCTCCTAAAAGTAATCTTACTAAGAGTTATCTCGTATATAAATATCGTAATCAAGAAATATTACAGTATAAACCGAACAATTCACTAGTTAGTGAAACATATAATCTCTTACATAGATGGGGGAGGATGGGGGAAGGTATAGCTAATTGCTCTCATATGTGGCTTGAATGTAAAGGAAAAACCCAAGATATATGTACATATGTATATTCACAGACTATGAAGTCTAATTCCTTACTTTTCCCAATCTAGAACAAATATAAATATAATAACTCAATTATTCTATTAAGATCCAACTCATTCATACTTATGTTAGTACTGTTAATAAAAAGATATTAGATATTAGGTTATGGAAAGCTTCTAACATTTCCCTCTCAAAATGATCGATTTTATCGAATCTTAATCATTTTCCTTATCTTAATCCATTTATACACATTCTCGTCACTTTCGTATCCATTCATGCGTTTTTGGATCTTAAGATAATTGATCTGAACATATCTTTAATTTGATTCTATAATGGGAAAACAAATTCTTTGATAAACCTTTTGTTATGTATCACATAAAAATATTTTTACCCTTATTATTTTCCTTTCCTTTCACCAAATAATTCATCCCCTTAATAAATGTATAACTAACATTATAGTACAATACTTTAAAATATGGCACTTAAAAAATAGATGTTTCATATTTTCCCTCCAAAATGTGTGTAGCACATAGTTCTATAATCCATACATTTTTCAAATTACCTTATCAACATTTAAACATAACATATGTTCTCTAACTTCAATCCATACATGTATATCAAATGATTTTTTTTTTTTAAAAACATACATATAACAATGTAAAGCTTGCCTAAGTTTTTCTATATGTACCTTAGAAAAACTTATCTCTAGCTTAATTAACAACAGATGTTCTAACTAAGTAGAGTGACTCTGTTGTAACAAAAGTTTAACCCTTTCACTTCTGAAAATACATAGTGTGTGATTGCAAATGTTCATGTGAAAACTGATCACATCTTAATATGGTAAACATGTTATGTCAAAATAAAATGTACACACAAAAAAAAACCAATATATCTGATGAATGAATTATTTCATCAATAGTCAAAAGTCAATTGTTTTATAAGTTCTTCCTCTATGAGATGCCTTGAGATGTCTTGTCTTCTTCTAGCGCTCTGTAAAGTTAAAATAACTTTATTGAACATAAAAAGAACAACAAAAACTATGATGAATGAAATTCTTGTTGCAAAGCTTCTTCCAGAATAAATTTCCTTCTTGGAAAATGTATTATCATCTGAAAGGTTTAGAAATATTTGAGTTTTCTTCCTTTAACAGTTACTCTTAGGTAATTTCCTGTAACAGAAATGCAGTATCATTATTTTGGCATTGATAATTTTACATTGATTAATCCTCTTACATTTATCTGTTAACATTACATATCACAATCACAAACATTTCTAGTCATGACATGGAAGACATATTTTGATTATAACACTTCTTATTGACTTGTAGTGTTCTATTTTAGAATGCAGGCACTTCCGCCTGACAATACTAGGGTTGCTGGTTCAAATCCCAACCATGGCATCACCTGCCTGGAGTTTACATGTTCTCTCTGTGCTTGTGTGAGTTTCCTCCAGGTACTCCGGTTTCCTTCCACACTCCAAAGTCATGTTGGTAGGAGAATTGGCTCCTATCTAAATTGGCCCTAGTATGTATATGTATGACTGTGAGTTAGGGACCTTAGATTATACACCTCTTGAGGGTTAGGGACTTATGTGAATGTACTATATATGTAAAAAGTACTACGTCAATTGACGACGCTATATAAGTACCTGACATAAACAAAAATAAATATAACAGGACGCTACATCTCCATTATTGGTCATGAATCAAAACCTTGGTTTCAAAACCAAAGAAAGGTTTTGTATCAACCCAGAGATGACAAAGGATCATGCCTTTGATCTTATCTCTATAACATTGGAAATATGCGTAGCTGTTTTTTGTGTTGACTTACTTCTTGTAGTGTAAGACTGATCTGCAGTAATACATACTGGTATCAAACTTTTCTCAGTTCCTATGTTGAAAACATGAGATACAAACTTCTCACTTACAGCTGTACAAACATGTGTTGGTATGTTTTCCTGAAAATGTCTTTTTGTTACTTCTATCTGTATGTGTTTGGATGATAGTGTTTTGTACCATATAGGATAATTTTCACGATAATTTTCTGTTGAACCATCTTCCTCTAGGAGTTTCATTGATGAATCAGGTGTCTGTAATATAATCTTACTTGATCTAACAATGTTGTCAGTTATTTTGACTGCAAAGAAAGCACTTAACAATTTTTTCATATGTGCATCAAAGTTTTTCTCCATATTTGTCAAAGTTCTTGAGAAGAAACCTATTATTTTCTGATTACCTTCTTTTAATTGTGACAAAGTTGCTGAGATTGCATTATTGGAAACATTGGTTTCTAAAACAAAAGGAATTTTACTACAAAACTCAACAGTATTTAATGTAGTAGCATTCTGCAAATCCCATTTCAATAGTTCAAAAGCTTCTTTCTCAGTTTGATCCCATTGTTCCAATACACCATCTTTTTGTCTCAAACGATCAAATAATGATCTAGACTTCTCTGCAAAATTGGGTATAAAATCTTTACAATGATTTACTTCGCTCAAAAACTGATGCAAAGCCTTGCGATTTGTTGGAATTGGATAAGCAGAAATAGTTCTAACTTTTTCTTGCAACAACTGTCTCTGTCCATAACTAATTTGCATATGAAGGAATTCCACCTGTCTTTTCATCAACTGAACTTTCTCTGTATTCAATTTCAATCCTGCTGTTTGTAACAACGTAAATATTTCAGACAAAAGAGTGATATGCTCAGTTATATTTTGTGTAGACAAGAGAAGCTTGTCTACATACTGGACAATACATTCTGGCCTAGAGAATTTAGATAATATTTTTCCCAAATACTCATGAACAATTCCATCACTTAAATCTAAGCCTGGGGCTAATCTTGTGAATGTATACGTTTCTTTGTTGAAGCTAAAGGCAAGTTTATATTGACAACTCTTAGCTAAGGGTACTGACAAATGGCTATTGGCAATTTCAAGTACAGAGAATATTTTGGCCTTGGCATCCAGATGTGACATTATGTTACAATCAGGAACAATAGATTTGTTATTTGTGATGCATTTGTTCAATGTCCTGAAGTCAACTGATAAAGAATATGAATTATCAACTTTGATAGGCCAAATACAATTATTCACCACTGATTGTACTTTCTTTAAAATTCCTTGCTGTAAAAACTCATCTACAATGGAAGAGATTGGATTAATTGATTCTAATGGCAATTTGTATTGAGGTTGAGGCTTAGGGTCTCTACCTTCTATGTCAACTTCAAAATTTGTAAACAAACCTACATCATTTTTGCTTTGACTCCAAAGATCTGTATGTGATCTAACCAATTGTTCCAATTCAAGATTGGTTCCTGTATGTGGCCATTTATGATCTGAAGACATGTCAGCAGTTGCTGTACAAATACTTCCAACATTACAGTACATGGAAGAATCAATTGATGTTGATTTGGGCCTTCCACTTTCATCCAATAAAATTGGAGCAACATATTCCAACGGTAAGGAAGAAGAATCTCGATTTGATCCTGATTTAAATTTCGGCAATGGCAGTAAACCATTCCTATTAATGACAACAGCACTGTTTACCATATTGTTTAAGCTGTTGTTAACTCTCAGTGAACTGATCTTTTTAACTTCTGAGGCATAAGGCAACTCAGACAGACTATTGTTGGAAATGGAGGAGCAGATTGTTCAGAAATTATATTTTGGTCTTCTAATTCCAAAGCTTTTCTTTGTAAATCTAATTTATACTGAATACAATCTCTTTTCAAATGACCGAATCATTTACAATAGAAACAAATAGTATTTCCTGTCTGCTCTGAGACTCTCGTCCTGCCTGTGACGTATTCATCATCATAACTGGGTGTGGCTAAGCACATGGTCTCTCTCTGTTCTCCATTTTGAACAATTAAACTTTCCTTCTTCTGATTGTTTAATTTAAGTTGCATTCTAACTGTATTTATAACTATGGCTGCGTGATCTAAATCATTTTTTCCAGTAGCAATAAAAAAAGATGCTGAATCAAGATACTTGAATTTTTTAACAAAAGCATTTACCATAGAAGGAGTCTCACTGTCTAAATTAAATATCATTTTGTATACTTTAGAAAATCTATTTTTAAATTCAAAAGGATCATCATTAATCGTAGCTCTTAAGGAGTCTAAGATTTCCAAAGAAGGAGTTTCCTCTCCAGTAGTAAATTTCAACAATTGACGTAGTCGGTCTGATGCATTGCTATGCATTTCCTCATCATCCTCAATATATGGCGTTTTGATTAATCTACATGCCATAACACTGGGGAGCCATAAACAGAATAGAAAATTTCTTTGCTCCTGATTTAAACAAAAATTATTACAAAAATTTTCATAAACCTCCATGTTATAGAAAGCATCAGCGTCCATATCATAGGCTGGCATATCCTTCAAAATTTTCATGAGCTGATCAAGGATTTTAAGATTAAGTTTTGCAGCTTTATTCCTTAATTTTCTCTTACACATTTCTTCCTGATCTATAGGGTCTCCTTCTATAGACTGGATCTCTGGTACAAAAGATTTTTGTTTCTCTGCCTTAGTATTCACTAGAGATGAGCGAATCGAAGTATCCGAAGTGGAATTCGAGTCGAATATCGGAAAAATTTCGATTCGTGCCGAATCCAAAAAATAGCCTAATTCGGACGCGCGAATCGAAATTTTTCAGAAAATGGCGGCTGACATGTGCGGCGACGGAGCGGGGATGTCTGGGAAGGCGCGCAGACAAGGCGCGCTGACCCATAATGCATTCCTCAACTACATGTGATCGCATCAGCCAATCAGCAGCCAGCCAGCCAGCACTGTGTAATGGTCGAGCTATAAATAGCGGCCATTTTGGAATTCTTCATTTGCCTGCAGTTATTGAACAGAGGCAGACCGCTCTGTACTAGGGACAGGGACAGAGTTAGGGCCACAGAAACGATAATTGGGGAGAGAGAAAAGTTACTTAGGGACAGAGAACCATTACTCAGGGACACAGACTTGTTAATGAGGGCCACAGAATCGTTATTTAGGGACAAAGAAACGCTAGTTAGGGCCACAGAATTCATACTCAGGGACAGACAGAATTGTTACTCAGTGCCAGAGAATTGTTACTTAGGGCCACAGAAACGTTATTAGGGCCACAGAATTTTTACTCAGGGACAGACAGAATTGTTACTGAGTGCCAGAGAATTGTTACTCAGGGACAGACAGAATTGTTACTGAGTGCCAGAGAATTGTTACTTAGGGCCACAGAAACTTTAATTAGGGCCACAGAATTTTTACTCAGGGACAGACAGAATTGTTACTGAGTGCCAGAGAATTGTTACTCAGGGACAGACAGAATTGTTACTGAGTGCCAGAGAATTGTTACTTAGGGCCACAGAAACTTTACTTAGGGCCACAGAATTGTTACTCAGGGACAGACAGAATTGTTACTGAGTGCCAGAGAATTGTTACTCAGGGACAGACAGAATTGTTACTGAGTGCCAGAGAATTGTTACTCAGGGCCACAGAAACTTTACTTAGGGCCACAGAATTTTTACTCAGGGACAGACAGAATTGTTACTGAGTGCCAGAGAATTGTTACTCAGGGACAGACAGAATTGTTACTGAGTGCCAGAGAATTGTTACTCAGGGCCACAGAAACTTTACTTAGGGCCACAGAATTTTTACTCAGGGACAGACAGAATTGTTACTGAGTGCCAGAGAATTGTTACTTAGGGCCACAGAAACTTTACTTAGGGCCACAGAATTGTTACTCGCACAGACACAGAATTGTTACTCGCACAGACACAGAATTGTTACTGAAGGCCACAGAACTGTTACTTAGGGCCACAGAATTGTTACTCGCACAGACACAGAATTGTTACTCGCACAGACACAGAATTGTTACTCAGGGCCACAGAACTGTTACTTAGGGACAAAGAAACGCTAGTTAGGGCCACAGAATTCATACTCAGGGACAGACAGAATTGTTACGGAGTGCCAGAGAATTGTTACTCAGGGCCACAGAAACTTTACTTAGGGCCACAGAATTTTTACTCAGGGACAGACAGAATTGTTACTGAGTGCCAGAGAATTGTTACTCAGGGACAGACAGAATTGTTACTGAGTGCCAGAGAATTGTTACTTAGGGCCACAGAAACTTTACTTAGGGCCACAGAATTTTTACTCAGGGACAGACAGAATTGTTACTGAGTGCCAGAGAATTGTTACTCAGGGACAGACAGAATTGTTACTGAGTGCCAGAGAATTGTTACTCAGGGCCCCAGAAACTTTACTTAGGGCCACAGAATTTTTACTCAGGGACAGACAGAATTGTTACTGAGTGCCAGAGAATTGTTACTCAGGGACAGACAGAATTGTTACTGAGTGCCAGAGAATTGTTACTCAGGGCCACAGAAACTTTACTTAGGGCCACAGAATTTTTACTCAGGGACAGACAGAATTGTTACTGAGTGCCAGAGAATTGTTACTCAGGGACAGACAGAATTGTTACTGAGTGCCAGAGAATTGTTACTTAGGGCCACAGAAACTTTACTTAGGGCCACAGAATTGTTACTCGCACAGACACAGAATTGTTACTCGCACAGACACAGAACTGTTACTGAGGGCCACAGAACTGTTACTTAGGGCCACAGAATTGTTACTCGCACAGACACAGAATTGTTACTCAGGGCCACAGAACTGTTACTTAGGGACAAAGAAACGCTAGTTAGGGCCACAGAATTCATACTCAGGGACAGACAGAATTGTTACGGAGTGCCAGAGAATTGTTACTCAGGGCCACAGAAACTTTACTTAGGGCCACAGAATTTTTACTCAGGGACAGACAGAATTGTTACTGAGTGCCAGAGAATTGTTACTCAGGGACAGACAGAATTGTTACGGAGTGCCAGAGAATTGTTACTCAGGGCCACAGAAACTTTACTTAGGGCCACAGAATTTTTACTCAGGGACAGACAGAATTGTTACTGAGTGCCAGAGAATTGTTACTCAGGGCCCCAGAAACTTTACTTAGGGCCACAGAATTTTTACTCAGGGACAGACAGAATTGTTACTGAGTGCCAGAGAATTGTTACTCAGGGACAGACAGAATTGTTAATTAGGGCCACAGAAACTTTACTTAGGGCCACAGAATTGTTACTCGCACAGACACAGAATTGTTACTCGCACAGACACAGAATTGTTACTGAAGGCCACAGAACTTTTACTTAGGGCCACAGAATTGTTACTCGCACAGACACAGAATTGTTACTCGCACAGACACAGAACTGTTACTGAGGGCCACAGAACTGTTACTTAGGGCCACAGAATTGTTACTCGCACAGACACAGAATTGTTACTCAGGGCCACAGAACTGTTACTTAGGGACAAAGAAACGCTAGTTAGGGCCACAGAATTCATACTCAGGGACAGACAGAATTGTTACGGAGTGCCAGAGAATTGTTACTCAGGGCCACAGAAACTTTAATTAGGGCCACAGAATTTTTACTCAGGGACAGACAGAATTGTTACGGAGTGCCAGAGAATTGTTACTCAGGGACAGACAGAATTGTTACTGAGTGCCAGAGAATTGTTACTCAGGGCCACAGAAACTTTACTTAGGGCCACAGAATTTTTACTCAGGGACAGACAGAATTGTTACGGAGTGCCAGAGAATTGTTACTCAGGGCCACAGAAACTTTACTTAGGGCCACAGAATTTTTACTCAGGGACAGACAGAATTGTTACTGAGTGCCAGAGAATTGTTACTCAGGGACACATAATCGTTGAATTAAAGAGTATGTCAGACAACATGCAGAGGAGGCAATTTTTTAGGAGCGAGCAGACGTGGCAGCAGAGGAAGGGGTCGAGGCAGCACTATTCGCAGCCAGAGGCCAGTGCTCCCGGTGTCATCCAGCGGTCGTGTCTCCACCGACAACCCTGCCGTCATTGATTGGTTGGCTCGGTCGTCTTCCTCTTCCCAGGTCACCTCTGACACCTACAGCCAACGGTCGGTGGGTACGTCAGACACAACCGTTAGTTGGCATGGCCCGGGAGCAAGCCCACTGAAATCACATGTCCTCTACCTGCCCCTGTCCTTTGCTGTTCCCTCACCAAGCGAAGTATCGCATGCTGTGGGCTCAGCCCCACTGTACAGTGAGGAAGAGCTAACAGAGGGCGGTCAGGAACGGGGGGAGACATCGGCCTTTTCAGCAGCCAGGCGAAGAAGTACTGGCGAGGAGAGTGACATAGGGTGCTGGCAGATTACGGACCTCCCATAGCTGCTGCCAGGCCCCTAATCTGCCATGGGCCCCTATATACCGCCTCCTCATGCTGCTGCCAAGTCCAGAGTCTCTCATGGGTCCCTGTACGGCCTCCCATTGCTGCTGTCTCCATCGCCACACTCTGCCATGTGCCACTTTCAGGTCTCCTCACACACTGCTGGTGTGTAGAATTTTTTGACATAGGGTGCTGGCAGATTACGGGCCCCCTATAGCTGCTGCCAGGCCCCTAATCTGCCATGGGCCCCTATATACCGCCTCCTCATGCTGCTGCCAGTTCCAGAGTCTCTCATGGGTCCCTGTACGGCCTCCCATTGCTGCTGTCTCCATCGCCACACTCTGCCATGTGCCACTTTCAGGTCTCCTCACACACTGCTGGTGTGTTGAATTTTTTGACATAGGGTGCTGGCAGATTACGGGCCTCCTATAGCTGCTGCCAGGCCCCTAATCTGCCATGGGCCCCTATATACCGCCTCCTCATGCTGCTGCCAAGTCCAGAGTCTCTCATGGGTCCCTATACGGCCTCCCATTGCTGCTGTCTCCATCGCCACACTCTGCCATGTGCCACTTTCAGGTCTCCTCACACACTGCTGTTGTGTTGAATTTTTTGACATAGGGTGCTGGCAGATTACGGGCCTCCCATAGCTGCTGCCAGGCCCCTAATCTGCCATGGGCCCCTATATACCGCCTCCTCATGCTGCTGCCAAGTCCAGAGTCTCTCATGGGTCCCTGTACGGCCTCCCATTGCTGCTGTTTCCATCGCCACACTCTGCCATGTGCCACATTCAGGTCTCTTCACACTGCTGGTGTGTTGAATTTTTTGACATAGGGTGCTGGCAGATTACGGGCCTCCCATAGCTGCTGCCAGGCCCCTAATCTGCCATGGGCCCCTATATACCGCCTCCTCATGCTGCTGCCAAGTCCAGAGTCTCTCATGGGTCCCTGTACGGCCTCCCATTGCTGCTGTCTCCATCGCCACACTCTGCCATGTGCCACATTCAGGTCTCTTCACACTGCTTGTGTTTTCAATTTTTTGACATAGGGTGCTGGCAGATTACGGGCCTCCCATAGCTGCTGCCAGGCCCCTAATCTGCCATGGGCCCCTATATACCGCCTCCTCATGCTGCTGCCAAGTCCAGAGTCTCTCATGGGTCCCTGTACGGCCTCCCATTGCTGCTGTCTCCATCGCCACACTCTGCCATGTGCCACTTTCAGGTCTCCTCACACACTGCTGGTGTGTTGAATTTTTTGACATAGGGTGCTGGCAGATTACGGGCCTCCTATAGCTGCTGCCAGGCCCCTAATCTGCCATGGGCCCCTATATACCGCCTCCTCATGCTGCTGCCAAGTCCAGAGTCTCTCATGGGTCCCTGTACGGCCTCCCATTGCTGCTGTCTCCATCGCCACACTCTGCCATGTGCCACTTTCAGGTCTCCTCACACACTGCTGTTGTGTTGAATTTTTTGACATAGGGTGCTGGCAGATTACGGGCCTCCTATAGCTGCTGCCAGGCCCCTAATCTGCCATGGGCCCCTATATACCGCCTCCTCATGCTGCTGCCAGTTCCAGAGTCTCTCATGGGTCCCTGTACGGCCTCCCATTGCTGCTGTCTCCATCGCCACACTCTGCCATGTGCCACTTTCAGGTCTCCTCACACTGCTGGTGTGTTCAATTTTTTGACATAGGGTGCTGCCAGATTACGGGCCTCCCATTGCTGCTGCCAGGCACGTAATCTGCCATGGGCCCCCGTACCGCCTCCTCATGCTGTGACGTTGCAACAAGGTGGAATTCAACCCTACATATGTTAGACCGCCTTTACGAACAGCGAAAGGCCATCACAGATTTCCTGATGTTAAAAGCGGATAAAGGTACTCCCTGTGTAACTTAGATGTCAGCCATTGGCAGCTCATGCGTGACACCTGCCGCTTGCTCAGGCCCTTTGAGGAGGCCACGCTATTCGTGAGTCGGCAGGACTATGGGATGAACGACGTCATTCCTCTGTTGCACGTCCTGGAACAAATGCTGTTAACAATGGCTGGTCAGGGTGCGGTAGACGTGGCGCACAGATCTCAACGCCACATGACCCCTGTGGGGGCAGGACAGGAAGAAGAGGAGGAGGTAGAGGAGGACATTGGTGCTCAGGAATTATTGAGTGAAATGGGTGGTTTTTCCACTCAGCGGACAGGAGTGGAGGAGCAGGAGCATCTGGTAGAGGAGGAGGAGGAGGAGACAGAGGACCCAGACGCACCGTGGCAGTATGCTGTGGAGATGGAGGCAGGGAGTCCCTCGCATTCCTTGGCACAAATGGCCCATAGCATGCTCGCTTGCTTGCGTAGCGACAGCCGAATAATAACCATCAGACAGAGGGATGACTTTTGGCTGTCCACCTTGTTGGACCCTCGCTACCGGTCCAAAATGGTGGCCTTTTTCACACCTGCTGAGAGGGAGGCCAAAATTACGTACTATAAAAACCACCTATGTAGTCAGTTGGTCTCTGCCTTTGTGCGCCAACGTCCATCCTCAGACACTGTGGGCCCTGTGCGCTCGCGTTCCGCTGGCATGGCAGCAGGGGAGGGGTGGGGTGGTAGGAGCAGTGGCAGCTCCACCAGCAGCGGCTGCCTCAGTCTGCAGTCGATGATGAGTAGCTTTCTTCACCAGCGCAGTGAGGAAACTACTAACCAGCCGCAGCAGCAGCAGCAGCATCAGGTGGACCTGGAGCAGGAGCTCAAACAACAGGCTTGGGCCTACTTGGACAGCACCCTGCCAACCGAGGTAGACAATCCCCTTGACTACTGGGCAACGAAACTTGACCTTTGGCCCCAACTAGCTGAATTTGCCCTTGAAAGGCTGTCATGCCCGGCCAGTAGCGTGGCATCGGAGCGCGTGTTTAGTGCGGCAGGAGGTATTGCAACTCCGCGGAGGACACGACTGTCCACCCAAAGTGTGGAGAGACTCACGTTTGTGAAAATGAATCAGGCGTGGATTAGTCTGGATTTCAAACCACCAGTTCCTGACACAACTGACTAAATCCGCCATGAATCATGCCTCAAACATGTGCCACTTTCAGGTCTCCTCACACACTGCTGGTGTGTTGAATTTTTTGACATAGGGTGCTGGCAGATTACGGGCCTCCTATAGCTGCTGCCAGGCCCCTAATCTGCCATAGGCCCCTATATACCGCCTCCTCATGCTGCTGCTAGGTCCAGAGTCTCTCATGGGTCCCTGTACGGCCTCCCATTGCTGCTGTTTCCATCGCCACACTCTGCCATGTGCCACATTCAGGTCTCTTCACACTGCTGGTGTGTAGAATTTTTTGACATAGGGTGCTGGCAGATTACGGGCCTCCTATAGCTGCTGCCAGGCCCCTAATCTGCCATAGGCCCCTATATACCACCTCCTCATGCTGCTGCCAAGTCCAGAGTCTCTCATGGGTCCCTGTACAGCCTCCCATTGCTGCTGTCTCCATCGCCACACTCTGCCATGTGCCACATTCAGGTCTCTTCACACTGCTTGTGTTTTCAATTTTTTGACATAGGGTGCTGGCAGATTACGGGCCTCCCATAGCTGCTGCCAGGCCCCTAATCTGCCATGGGCCCCTATATACCGCCTCCTCATGCTGCTGCCAAGTCCAGAGTCTCTCATGGGTCCCTGTACGGCCTCCCATTGCTGCTGTCTCCATCGCCACACTCTGCCATGTGCCACTTTCAGGTCTCCTCACACACTGCTGTTGTGTTGAATTTTTTGACATAGGGTGCTGGCAGATTACGGGCCTCCCATAGCTGCTGCCAGGCCCCTAATCTGCCATGGGCCCCTATATACCGCCTCCTCATGCTGCTGCCAGTTCCAGAGTCTCTCATGGGTCCCTGTACGGCCTCCCATTGCTGCTGTCTCCATCGCCACACTCTGCCATGTGCCACTTTCAGGTCTCCTCACACACTGCTGGTGTGTTGAATTTTTTGACATAGGGTGCTGGCAGATTACGGGCCTCCTATAGCTGCTGCCAGGCCCCTAATCTGCCATGGGCCCCTATATACCGCCTCCTCATGCTGCTGCCAAGTCCAGAGTCTCTCATGGGTCCCTGTACAGCCTCCCATTGCTGCTGTCTCCATCGCCACACTCTGCCATGTGCCACATTCAGGTCTCTTCACACTGCTTGTGTTTTCAATTTTTTGACATAGGGTGCTGGCAGATTACGGGCCTCCCATAGCTGCTGCCAGGCCCCTAATCTGCCATGGGCCCCTATATACCGCCTCCTCATGCTGCTGCCAAGTCCAGAGTCTCTCATGGGTCCCTGTACGGCCTCCCATTGCTGCTGTCTCCATCGCCACACTCTGCCATGTGCCACATTCAGGTCTCTTCACACTGCTTGTGTTTTCAATTTTTTGACATAGGGTGCTGGCAGATTACGGGCCTCCCATAGCTGCTGCCAGGCCCCTAATCTGCCATGGGCCCCTATATACCGCCTCCTCATGCTGCTGCCAAGTCCAGAGTCTCTCATGGGTCCCTGTACAGCCTCCCATTGCTGCTGTCTCCATCGCCACACTCTGCCATGTGCCACATTCAGGTCTCTTCACACTGCTTGTGTTTTCAATTTTTTGACATAGGGTGCTGGCAGATTACGGGCCTCCCATAGCTGCTGCCAGGCCCCTAATCTGCCATGGGCCCCTATATACCGCCTCCTCATGCTGCTGCCAAGTCCAGAGTCTCTCATGGGTCCCTGTACGGCCTCCCATTGCTGCTGTCTCCATCGCCACACTCTGCCATGTGCCACTTTCAGGTCTCCTCACACACTGCTGGTGTGTTGAATTTTTTGACATAGGGTGCTGGCAGATTACGGGCCTCCCATAGCTGCTGCCAGGCCCCTAATCTGCCATGGGCCCCTATATACCGCCTCCTCATGCTGCTGCCAAGTCCAGAGTCTCTCATGGGTCCCTGTACGGCCTCCCATTGCTGCTGTCTCCATCGCCACACTCTGCCATGTGCCACTTTCAGGTCTCCTCACACACTGCTGGTGTGTTGAATTTTTTGACATAGGGTGCTGGCAGATTACGGGCCTCCTATAGCTGCTGCCAGGCCCCTAATCTGCCATGGGCCCCTATATACCGCCTCCTCATGCTGCTGCCAAGTCCAGAGTCTCTCATGGGTCCCTATACGGCCTCCCATTGCTGCTGTCTCCATCGCCACACTCTGCCATGTGCCACTTTCAGGTCTCCTCACACACTGCTGTTGTGTTGAATTTTTTGACATAGGGTGCTGGCAGATTACGGGCCTCCCATAGCTGCTGCCAGGCCCCTAATCTGCCATGGGCCCCTATATACCGCCTCCTCATGTTGCTGCCAAGTCCAGAGTCTCTCATGGGTCCCTGTACGGCCTCCCATTGCTGCTGTCTCCATCGCCACACTCTGCCATGTGCCACTTTCAGGTCTCCTCACACACTGCTGGTGTGTTGAATTTTTTGACATAGGGTGCTGGCAGATTACGGGCCTCCCATAGCTGCTGCCAGGCCCCTAATCTGCCATGGGCCCCTATATACCGCCTCCTCATGCTGCTGCCAAGTCCAGAGTCTCTCATGGGTCCCTGTACGGCCTCCCATTGCTGCTGTCTCCATCGCCACACTCTGCCATGTGCCACTTTCAGGTCTCCTCACACACTGCTGGTGTGTTGAATTTTTTGACATAGGGTGCTGGCAGATTACGGGCCTCCTATAGCTGCTGCCAGGCCCCTAATCTGCCATGGGCCCCTATATACCGCCTCCTCATGCTGCTGCCAAGTCCAGAGTCTCTCATGGGTCCCTGTACAGCCTCCCATTGCTGCTGTCTCCATCGCCACACTCTGCCATGTGCCACATTCAGGTATCTTCACACTGCTTGTGTTTTCAATTTTTTGACATAGGGTGCTGGCAGATTACGGGCCTCCCATAGCTGCTGCCAGGCCCCTAATCTGCCATGGGCCCCTATATACCGCCTCCTCATGCTGCTGCCAAGTCCAGAGTCTCTCATGGGTCCTTGTACGGCCTCCCATTGCTGCTGTCTCCATCGCCACACTCTGCCATGTGCCACTTTCAGGTCTCCTCACACACTGCTGGTGTGTTGAATTTTTTGACATAGGGTGCTGGCAGATTACGGGCCTCCTATAGCTGCTGCCAGGCCCCTAATCTGCCATGGGCCCCTATATACCGCCTCCTCATGCTGCTGCCAAGTCCAGAGTCTCTCATGGGTCCCTGTACGGCCTCCCATTGCTGCTGTCTCCATCGCCACACTCTGCCATGTGCCACTTTCAGGTCTCCTCACACACTGCTGTTGTGTTGAATTTTTTGACATAGGGTGCTGGCAGATTACGGGCCTCCCATAGCTGCTGCCAGGCCCCTAATCTGCCATGGGCCCCTATATACCGCCTCCTCATGCTGCTGCCAAGTCCAGAGTCTCTCATGGGTCCCTGTACAGCCTCCCATTGCTGCTGTCTCCATCGCCACACTCTGCCATGTGCCACTTTCAGGTCTCCTCACACACTGCTGGTGTGTTGAATTTTTTGACATAGGGTGCTGCCAGATTACGGGCCTCCCATAGCTGCTGCCAGGCCCCTAATCTGCCATGGGCCCCTATATACCGCCTCCTCATGCTGCTGCCAAGTCCAGAGTCTCTCATGGGTCCCTGTACAGCCTCCCATTGCTGCTGTCTCCATCGCCACACTCTGCCATGTGCCACATTCAGGTCTCTTCACACTGCTTGTGTTTTCAATTTTTTGACATAGGGTGCTGGCAGATTACGGGCCTCCCATAGCTGCTGCCAGGCCCCTAATCTGCCATGGGCCCCTATATACCGCCTCCTCATGCTGCTGCCAAGTCCAGAGTCTCTCATGGGTCCCTGTACGGCCTCCCATTGCTGCTGTCTCCATCGCCACACTCTGCCATGTGCCACTTTCAGGTCTCCTCACACACTGCTGTTGTGTTGAATTTTTTGACATAGGGTGCTGGCAGATTACGGGCCTCCCATAGCTGCTGCCGGGCCCCTAATCTACCATGGGCCCCTATATACCACCTCCTCATGCTGCTGCCAAGTCCAGAGTCTCTCATGGGTCCCTGTACGGCCTCCCATTGCTGCTGTCTCCATCGCCACACTCTGCCATGTGCCACTTTCAGGTCTCCTCACACACTGCTGGTGTGTTGAATTTTTTGACATAGGGTGCTGGCAGATTACGGGCCTCCCATAGCTGCTGCCAGGCCCCTAATCTGCCATGGGCCCCTATATACCGCCTCCTCATGCTGCTGCCAAGTCCAGAGTCTCTCATGGGTCCCTGTACGGCCTCCCATTACTGCTGTCTCCATCGCCACACTCTGCCATGTGCCACATTCAGGTCTCTTCACACTGCTTGTGTTTTCAATTTTTTGACATAGGGTGCTGGCAGATTACGGGCCTCCCATAGCTGCTGCCAGGCCCCTAATCTGCCATGGGCCCCTATATACCGCCTCCTCATGCTGCTGCCAAGTCCAGAGTCTCTCATGGGTCCCTGTACGGCCTCCCATTGCTGCTGTCTCCATCGCCACACTCTGCCATGTGCCACTTTCAGGTCTCCTCACACACTGCTGTTGTGTTGAATTTTTTGACATAGGGTGCTGGCAGATTACGGGCCTCCCATAGCTGCTGCCAGGCCCCTAATCTGCCATGGGCCCCTATATACCGCCTCCTCATGCTGCTGCCAAGTCCAGAGTCTCTCATGGGTCCCTGTACGGCCTCCCATTGCTGCTGTCTCCATCGCCACACTCTGCCATGTGCCACTTTCAGGTCTCCTCACACACTGCTGGTGTGTTGAATTTTTTGACATAGGGTGCTGCCAGATTACGGGCCTCCCATAGCTGCTGCCAGGCCCCTAATCTGCCATGGGCCCCTATATACCGCCTCCTCATGCTGCTGCCAAGTCCAGAGTCTCTCATGGGTCCCTGTACGGCCTCCCATTGCTGCTGTCTCCATCGCCACACTCTGCCATGTGCCACATTCAGGTCTCTTCACACTGCTTGTGTTTTCAATTTTTTGACATAGGGTGCTGGCAGATTACGGGCCTCCCATAGCTGCTGCCAGGCCCCTAATCTGCCATGGGCCCCTATATACCGCCTCCTCATGCTGCTGCCAAGTCCAGAGTCTCTCATGGGTCCCTGTACGGCCTCCCATTGCTGCTGTCTCCATCGCCACACTCTGCCATGTGCCACTTTCAGGTCTCCTCACACACTGCTGTTGTGTTGAATTTTTTGACATAGGGTGCTGGCAGATTACGGGCCTCCCATAGCTGCTGCCGGGCCCCTAATCTGCCATGGGCACCTATATACCGCCTCCTCATGCTGCTGCCAAGTCCAGAGTCTCTCATGGGTCCCTGTACGGCCTCCCATTGCTGCTGTCTCCATCGCCACACTCTGCCATGTGCCACTTTCAGGTCTCCTCACACACTGCTGGTGTGTTGAATTTTTTGACATAGGGTGCTGGCAGATTACGGGCCTCCCATAGCTGCTGCCAGGCCCCTAATCTGCCATGGGCCCCTATATACCGCCTCCTCATGCTGCTGCCAAGTCCAGAGTCTCTCATGGGTCCCTGTACGGCCTCCCATTACTGCTGTCTCCATCGCCACACTCTGCCATGTGCCACATTCAGGTCTCTTCACACTGCTTGTGTTTTCAATTTTTTGACATAGGGTGCTGGCAGATTACGGGCCTCCCATAGCTGCTGCCAGGCCCCTAATCTGCCATGGGCCCCTATATACCGCCTCCTCATGCTGCTGCCAAGTCCAGAGTCTCTCATGGGTCCCTGTACGGCCTCCCATTGCTGCTGTCTCCATCGCCACACTCTGCCATGTGCCACTTTCAGGTCTCCTCACACACTGCTGTTGTGTTGAATTTTTTGACATAGGGTGCTGGCAGATTACGGGCCTCCCATAGCTGCTGCCAGGCCCCTAATCTGCCATGGGCCCCTATATACCGCCTCCTCATGCTGCTGCCAAGTCCAGAGTCTCTCATGGGTCCCTGTACGGCCTCCCATTACTGCTGTCTCCATCGCCACACTCTGCCATGTGCCACATTCAGGTCTCTTCACACTGCTTGTGTTTTCAATTTTTTGACATAGGGTGCTGGCAGATTACGGGCCTCCCATAGCTGCTGCCAGGCCCCTAATCTGCCATGGGCCCCTATATACCGCCTCCTCATGCTGCTGCCAAGTCCAGAGTCTCTCATGGGTCCCTGTACGGCCTCCCATTGCTGCTGTCTCCATCGCCACACTCTGCCATGTGCCACTTTCAGGTCTCCTCACACACTGCTGTTGTGTTGAATTTTTTGACATAGGGTGCTGGCAGATTACGGGCCTCCCATAGCTGCTGCCAGGCCCCTAATCTGCCATGGGCCCCTATATACCGCCTCCTCATGCTGCTGCCAAGTCCAGAGTCTCTCATGGGTCCCTGTACGGCCTCCCATTGCTGCTGTCTCCATCGCCACACTCTGCCATGTGCCACTTTCAGGTCTCCTCACACACTGCTGGTGTGTTGAATTTTTTGACATAGGGTGCTGGCAGATTACGGGCCTCCCATAGCTGCTGCCAGGCCCCTAATCTGCCATGGGCCCCTATATACCGCCTCCTCATGCTGCTGCCAAGTCCAGAGTCTCTCATGGGTCCCTGTACGGCCTCCCATTGCTGCTGTCTCCATCGCCACACTCTGCCATGTGCCACATTCAGGTCTCTTCACACTGCTTGTGTTTTCAATTTTTTGACATAGGGTGCTGGCAGATTACGGGCCTCCCATAGCTGCTGCCAGGCCCCTAATCTGCCATGGGCCCCTATATACCGCCTCCTCATGCTGCTGCCAAGTCCAGAGTCTCTCATGGGTCCCTGTACGGCCTCCCATTGCTGCTGTCTCCATCGCCACACTCTGCCATGTGCCACTTTCAGGTCTCCTCACACACTGCTGTTGTGTTGAATTTTTTGACATAGGGTGCTGGCAGATTACGGGCCTCCCATAGCTGCTGCCAGGCCCCTAATCTGCCATGGGCCCCTATATACCGCCTCCTCATGCTGCTGCCAAGTCCAGAGTCTCTCATGGGTCCCTGTACGGCCTCCCATTGCTGCTGTTTCCATCGCCACACTCTGCCATGTGCCACATTCAGGTCTCTTCACACTGCTGGTGTGTTGAATTTTTTGACATAGGGTGCTGGCAGATTACGGGCCTCCCATAGCTGCTGCCAGGCCCCTAATCTGCCATGGGCCCCTATATACCGCCTCCTCATGCTGCTGCCAAGTCCAAAGTCTCTCATGGGTCCCTGTACGGCCTCCCATTGCTGCTGTCTCCATCGCCACACTCTGCCATGTGCCACTTTCAGGTCTCCTCACACACTGCTGTTGTGTTGAATTTTTTGACATAGGGTGCTGGCAGATTACGGGCCTCCCATAGCTGCTGCCAGGCCCCTAATCTGCCATGGGCCCCTATATACCGCCTCCTCATGCTGCTGCCAAGTCCAGAGTCTCTCATGGGTCCCTGTACGGCCTCCCATTGCTGCTGTTTCCATCGCCACACTCTGCCATGTGCCACATTCAGGTCTCTTCACACTGCTGGTGTGTTGAATTTTTTGACATAGGGTGCTGGCAGATTACGGGCCTCCCATAGCTGCTGCCAGGCCCCTAATCTGCCATGGGCCCCTATATACCGCCTCCTCATGCTGCTGCCAAGTCCAGAGTCTCTCATGGGTCCCTGTACGGCCTCCCATTGCTGCTGCCAGGAGGCAGCAGGGTCGCAGCAGTGTCAGTGGAGGCAAACGGCCACGGAGTAGAGCACCAGCTCCACTGCAGCCTACCACCACGGCCAGTAGTGGTGCCGGTGTGCACGGAGGAAGTAGCAGTCAGCCAGTGAGGAGTAGCGGAGGCAAAGTTTCCTACTCTGCGGTGTGGCAATTTTTCGTCAAGCCGCCCGAGGAAGTAAACGTAGCCGTATGTCGACTATGTGGCCAGAAAGTCAAGCGTGGCCAGGGGGCCCATGTTGGGACTACAGCGTTGCATCAGCATATGCAGCGTCGCCATTCGGTGGCCTGGGAAAACCGTGATAAAGATACGGCGGTTCTGCCTGCCCCAGCCCAGGGTTCCATTTTGTCATAGGGTGCTGGCAGATTACAGGCCTCCCATAGGTGCTGCCAGGCCCCAAATCTGCCATGGGCCCCCGTACCGCCTGGTCACGCTGCTGCTGGGCCCACAGTGTGACCTGGGTCCCTGTACCGCCTCCCATTGCTCCCACTCTGCCATGTGCCACTTTCAGGTCTCCTCACACTCCTGCTGGTTTCCATTTTGTCATAGGTTGCTGTATGGCCTCCCATTGCTGCTGCCTCCACCGCCACACTGTGGCTCCAAACACTGGTTTTGGCCCCGTGACTGGCCAAATGAGTGAAGTGTGCGGTGATTCTAAGATCGACGGCACTCATCTGCATGTCATACTGAGTGACAGTATTATTTCTCTTCCCCAGCAGACTCCAAGGGCATTTAAATTAAAGGTACAGTGTTCTGCACTAATATTAAGTCTCTCTGAAGCCTAGAAACACCCTTTTTTAAGTTAAATTCACAGCGAATTTATTCGACTCGAATCGAATATTGTCCACGAATTCGCCGAATCAGTCGAATCGAATTTTTCATTTCTTCGCTCATCTCTAGTATTCACACAAATTCTTTTTACATCATTCTGCAGGTCAGATAACTGAATGTTTTTTGTTTGAATTGCGCTTTGCATATCATCTATTTGCTCAGTCAAAATCTGGCAATTAGCACATACACTGCTCTGATCTTGCTTCATTACACATGTAGCAGTCTTAGGAACATCAAAAATCATGGCGTTAAAAACATTAACTAACTTCATTACATTTCTAACTTGTTTGCTCAGTTTCTTAAAGGAAAACTTAGATTTTTCTATCTTACTATTAGCCTGTAAGCACTCATTATACATGTACCGCCAAAGTTCATCATCTTTAACAAATGTAGACAGATTCTTGAATTCTAACTTACTCTCTCTAGATAATTCATCAATAAAATCCATTACTTACCGATTAAGAAGGTCTTTCTTTACATAACGCGTCTTTTCTCTCTTGGCGGGAAATGACATCACCAAGGAACAGCGTTTCTTGCAATTGCGCAAAATTCTCACCAATTCTGCTTTTAGGTTCTTGATTATGCCGACGATTCATCTGTTGCAGACTTTACTTCTCCTGAAAGCTTGATTTCATATTTTGCTGAGTTTGCAAACAACTTCCCTCTCATCAAGATGAAAGAGAAAAAAGTCAAAAATAAGCGATTGTCGGAAACGAATCGAACTGGAGGCTCGCCACTGTAAAATATCGTATTGTCTCGATATTTTATTAACTTGTATTGATGAGAAATGTTCAGATAGAAAGTCCGTCCACTTCTTGCGTAAACTCAAAAAGATGATTTAATTATAACGTTGCATAAAATTAGAAATAAAATATTGGCATACAGAATGTTTAAATAATGTCCAAAAAATATAGTTAAGTTCTTGATAATAAGATTGTATATATGTATATGTGTGTATATGTGTGTGTATATGTGTGTGTATGTCTGTCGCATCAAGGCTGCTATAGAGTGAGTGAAACTCAAACCTTTGTTCTACTCTTAAAAGAGCAATCCAGCCCCCAATCTCCTAAAAGTGGGTTGGTATTCTCTTGTAGTCCTACTAAGATAATTGGAAACAGATGTGTATATATAACAAACCTCCAGTCTACTTCTCCTAAAGTCTGAGCGTAACCTAAGAAGGCCTAGACAAAACTTCACTGACATTCCATCAATTAGAATACATTAGATGTATAACACATACATATATATATATATATATATATATATATATATATATATATATATATATATATATATATATATATATATATTCTCCTAAAAGTAATCTTACTAAGAGTTATCTCGTATATAAATATCGTAATCAAGAAATATTACAGTATAAACCGAACAATTCACTAGTTAGTGAAACATATAATCTCTTACATAGATGGGGGAGGATGGGGGAAGGTATAGCTAATTGCTCTCATATGTGGCTTGAATGTAAAGGAAAAACCCAAGATATATGTACATATGTATATTCACAGACTATGAAGTCTAATTCCTTACTTTTCCCAATCTAGAACAAATATAAATATAATAACTCAATTATTCTATTAAGATCCAACTCATTCATACTTATGTTAGTACTGTTAATAAAAAGATATTAGATATTAGGTTATGGAAAGCTTCTAACACGTGCTCACTGCACACTCCCAGCACAGTGACCAAGCTGTCAAAGACAACTCTCGGTCTGTAGTAATGGTAAGGAACCTGTGGGACTAACAATTATGTGGCCACTTTGACAGCCTATTGCAGAGCTCACATGATTAGGCAGATCTTCTTGCCTCCCAGGTGTAATAGCCCAGTTAAAGGGACTGTAAGGCGGGCAGGAAGGGGTTAAAGCCCTTCCACATGGCTTTTCAAATCAGGTCTGTCTGTCTTCTGGTTTTTCAGGTGGACCTGATCGGAGGCTCCATGGTGGTATCTGGAAGGCCAGATGTAAATTGACTTGTCTACGTTTCCATCCGCCTACCTCCAAGTTAGGCCATGTCTGGAAAAAAAAGGGAAAGAAGACTGCATCCTTTTCCGTTTTTCTGGACCTAAACATGACGAATTGGAGGTAGCTTAATGTAAAGGAACACAAGTCCAGTTACATTTGGCAACCTGTAGATCCAACAGAGGTCAGCCACAGTCCACTGTCAAAATGCAGACACTATCTGAATGGGCAGGGAAGTGGCAAAAAGTGACATCTGTGCTGTTCTGCTCTGATTCAGCAGTGGATCTCCTGCTGAACAGAACAGAGCATGCCCATGTGAAAGGACCCTAAGCGTTCTTTTCACATGGATGTCATCAGTTTATTCACATTTTTGCCAAGAACTGATGAATACTGATTCAGGTTGCATCACTGTGATTGCTACCAGAGAAAGTTGTCCGGTCTTTGCTGAACTGGTAGAATTTCAATCGATCTTTTGCCAGCTTTAGACTTTCTACTGTTATAGAGCTCCACAGAGGCTGTGCTATGCCGCCATCTACAGGGCCAGTGCTAGACTATTTTGCGCCCTAGGCAAGACTTGAACCCCCCCCCCCAAAAAATAAAAAAAATATATATATAAAACTTCACCTATAGTTCAAGTTCACCCCTCCTAGCACAGATCTTTTTTCCCCTTAAATTTTTCACCCTAGTAAAAATCCTCTGCCCCAAATCCCACCTCCTAGTATAAATCAACCCAATCCCGCCTCCTAGCACAACCCCCTCCACATTACTCCTCCCAGCACAAATCCTTCCTCCCCACCAAAATCCGCTATCCTAGCATCCTAGTACAATTCACCCCTCCCAATACAAAACCCCCCATCCTCCTCTCCTAGCACAATTCCTTCCAATCCCCCTCCTAACACAACCCCCTCATCCTCCTCTCCTAGTACAAATTTCCTTCCGAAAATCCCCTCTCCTAGTAGCACAAACTCCCCCCCCCCAAATCCCCCTTCCTAGCACACCCTTCAATCCTCCTCCTAGCACAAATCCCCCCAATTCTTCCTTCTAGCACAAATATAATAAAAAATAAAGGAATAAAATAGAAAATAATAGAATAGAAAAAATAACAGACTACCATAGAAAGAATATAACCGTCTTCTGAAATTCAAATTTTGAATTGAATGGAATCAGCTATTCTTCAAAATAAATTGAAAACAATACAATATTTTCAATTTGATTCCATTGGCAAAATCTGAATCTGGTCTAAGAAAAATAAACAAAGCTAAACCAAATGAAACAAATTTAGTTGCGAATGCAACAAAATGAAATTAGTAACTTAGTGAATCGGGCCAAAATTAAACACATTTTTTTGTTCTGCACATGTCTATTGATTCTAACTTCACACCTGTTTAATAAACTGCAAGTTACAGTTACTCTTCCTGAGCATTCGGACAATTACCCATCTTATTACACATTCACATTACAGCTCAACTGTCAAAGTATAACTCCTTATTAACCCTTATGTAACTGTAATTTGCTGTGCCTTGCAATGACGTAGCTCTGCAGGAGGAACCATGGCACGCAGTAGAGGACAAACTATCTGACATGTTGTAAAGCAGCAGCAGCACCCAGCGTTGGTGAAGACAACAAAGACTGCACTCACTGCCTGCCAGAGAGGTAAGTATTTGGCTTCTTTTATTGCGATGAGTATTTGAATGAAGAAGGGACAGGGTGTCTTTAAAGCCAGAAGGTTTGTTAAACCTTAAAGTGATATTAAAGGCAGATTTTTTTAAAAATAACAAACATGGTATACTTACCTGCTCTTTGCAATGGTTTTAACAGAGCAGCTTCTTTCCTCCTCTTCTCAGGTCCCCTATCAGCTCAATTGGCCCCTCCCTCCTACCAAGTGTACCCATAGCAAGCAGCTTGCTATGGGGGCGCCCAAACAGGCTAGCTCCTGAGCAGCTGCTCTGTCTGTCCATTCAGACACAGAATGTGTCAGGTAAGTAATAGGGAGGACTGGGGGGGACAGGGGGCTGCTGCACACAGAAGGTTTTTTTAGCTTCATGCATAGACTGCATAAATTAAAAAAATATGGAGCCATTGTAACCACTTTAATGCATTCTATGTCCCTTAAACACTTACCTGATACCACTGTTGTCCCCAACATTCCTGCTCTGTTCTCTATTCCTGTCTTTATGGGCCTAGCTGAGAGCAGCAGAAGCCATTGACTCCTGCTGTCAGTCCACACCTGTGAGGAGAGAGCGAGGGGGAAAGGTTAAGGCTGGGCTGCACTGTGTGTGTCAATAGATGCACACAGCCCTGCTTGGGTTGGAGCTAGCAAGCTTCTTGCTATGGGGGCACTCGAAGAAGACAAGGAGCCTAGACTGCTTGTAGGGGACCCTAGAAGAGGAGGTTTGGTGCCATGCTGTGCAATACTATTGCACAGAGCAGGTAAGTACAGCGTGTTTGTTATTTTAATTTTTTAAATCAGCTTTAAAATAATTTTAACTGTATACACATTAATGTAAACTCAGGTATAGGGCTTGATAAGCATAGAAAGTACCCCCTTGGAAGATGTCCCATAAGAGGAAACATATAGGCAGAAGCTAAGCGGTGATGTCATCACGCCTGCCTGAAAAACTAGCAGGTGTTTGTGATATGTTTCTGCTTTTGTCTGCTTGTGAGTACATTATATTTTCTTCAAATAAACTGTGTTGGATTGTACTATTTATTTGCACACTCCTTGCTCTCTGTGTGTATGACACTGCCTGCTGCACATGTGAGCTATTTATCCAATGGAGATCCAAGCCGTATTACCTGGAAGTATAGAGCAGTGTTTCTCAACCTCTTTTCAGTCAAGGCACCCTTTAATATTATGCACAATCTCAAATGTTAAACTAATCATTTTATATAGGGCAGCAGAATCCACACACATACTGTACGTAGGACACCCAATGTTAGAGGTGATTTATTCTTTCAAAGGAACCTTTGCACACTGGTACTGACTAGTATTCCAATGTTTCTCTTCTCCCTCAATTTCTCTCCCTCTTTCAGCTAATGTGACCCCAGTGCTGATGGAGAGGGGCAGGGAAGGGGTAAAAAAAGAATGCCTTGCAGGCGCCCGATGTCCTTATCAACCAATGACGTAATTGGATGTTAGGATACCAGGGGCTAGAAGGTTGTGATGGTAAACAATGAAAACCTGCGACTTTGTGTAACTAAAAGGCAGGCATTTTGCCAAGGCACCCCTGAAGAAACCTGAAGGCACCCCAGGGAGCCTGGGCACCCTGGTTGAAAAAGGCTGGCATAGAAGGCCAAGCAATTCTTGCAATTTGGGATTGAATACTGTGACCATACATTTGGGATTTGTCCCTTGAGCGCAGTTAGACCTCTCTGAACCAAAGGTCTGAATGTTTGGTAAGTGGCTGTGTGTTTTCATGGTGGCTGGTGCTCAAAGTTGGATTTATATATTTGGCATCATTTATTGTGGTTTTTTTTTTTCACGTGAATAATTTATTATTTTGTTAATTCAATTTAAAGAGACAGAGCAACACATGTTTTTTGTTTAAGTGAAAGAATACGCTTCATCTTCTGACATTTTTATAGAACAACAAAGTTGCCAAGACACCGCTTATGCTAAATACAAACATTACAGTCCCTTGCTGTACGCTGCCAGGATAATATGTGTATTTATATGTTTCTGTAGCTTCTCTTGGGAAAATAGAAAGCACAGTTACAGCTATAAGATTGCTCCCAGCATGGCACATCCTGGCCATATGCTGGATGGTAAATTAAATAGGCTAGGATCTTCAAATGACTTATCCTATTAGATAACCCAACTGCCCACTAATACTAAAGGTTTTTTTTTTTTAATAACAAAAGATAAAGAATAATTCTATTCTAATTTCTAGAAATAAACTAAAATCACCGTGAAAAAAAAAGTGCAATTCCCGTGCTGATTGGTCCTGCTCCAATAAGGTCCAGTGGAAACAGTTCTGACCACAGGTGTATATTCAGAAAAATGTCAAACACCCAGAGATGCTGTATCCCATACAACTAATGCATGCTCTCTTTGAGGTATTAGTTGTATGGGATGCAGCATCTTTGGGTGTTTGACATCTTGTACTAATCACATTGAGACCAGACTCCCTAATTTTTAATTGACAATGTTGTCATGTTTTTAATGGTGACAAGTGGAGACGTATTTTTGGAATGTGAATTCTCATGATGTTTAGTTTACATGTGGCTTTCAATAAAAGTTTTTTAGTTAAACTACCTGGGTCACTTTGCAGTACCTTCTTTTTTTAGGGACTCTTCCCTAATTATGTTTCTAGTGTATGTTTTTGGGTACCGTGACCAGCACCAAATTGGTGAGTTAGTGGATTGAACTCCATGCATATTAATTTTTTTTCCCCTTCATGGTGTTACTGTTCTAACAGTTCCACTTATTAAACATTTTTATGGTATATTCAGCAAAGACCAGGGGCGGACTGACAACTCATGGTGCCCCTGTGTCCTTGCCCACACTCAAAAAAGCCTATGAAAAAGGTACCAGGGGCATCTCTTGGGGCCCCCTACTGACCCCGGGCCCTCGGACAGTGCCCGAGTTTTCAAATGGTCAGTCCGCCCCTGGCAAAGACTATGTGCATCTTAAAAGTAAACATGCCACTTCATCCATTCAGGGCACAACAACAGGTTCTGTTTAGTTCGGTGGACAAACTGGAGGTGCCGGGCTGGCAGGAAACCATTGGGAGCTAATTTGTCCTCTGTCACAGGCTCTATGGGAGGCCAACATCTCCTACTGAATTCTGAAATCCTTTAAGACACAGGTGTCAAACACAAGGCCCGCGGGCTGAATCCGGCCCTCCAGGCCATTTCACGTGGCCCTTGCACCTCTCTTGCGGGTACCCCCTTCTCTCCACCCACACCTTGTCTTTGCAGTCGGAAGCAGAGAGAATAGAACTCCTCTGCCAAATTCTGCACCTCTCAGTGCAGCTGCAGCACCCCCTTACCGCTGCCTCCCCTGGTCTCAGCATTCAGCAGACTCTGGTAACTGACTCCACTCCTCCTCTGGTCCTCCTCCAGACCTTGTACTTTCTGCTCTCCAGCTCTGTCCCCAAAGGGGGTGCGCGGTGATGTTGGGGAGGGTACGGGATTCTTGACATCTGATGTAATGTGGGGTGGGGTGCTCTGAACATCTAGTCTTACAGATACAACCAGCCCTTTGAGGGCAACCATAATGCTAATACGGCCTGCGAATAAACAGTGTTTGACACCCCTGCTTTAAGATTTGGGTGGCCATCTTGACACAGAAGTGCTTAGTCTAGGTTCACACCTATTCCTTTTCCATTGCGTTTTGAAGAAACACACAGCAGTCCATTTAACATGATTTCCTATGGGACAGGTTTACATCTCCGCATTTTCACCCAGTACATTTTTTGGGAAAGGGTCAGGGACTTCTTTAAAATGTTGCATGTAGTGTGTTTTTTTGCTGCGTTTTTGATGCGTTTTAATCTGCCCAGTAACAAGTTGGGAAAAGAAAAGCAAAAAACACATGTGCAAAAACGCAAAACGCACCACAAAAAGCACTGCAGGATCAAACGCAAACTGCATAGGTGTGAACCTAGCCTTAAATAGGAGTTGCTGCATCATTTGGCTCATCCCCAGTGTGGGAGAAGGTCAAGGATAGAGCTCGGCTTCTTGTGGAGATAGTAGGACCAGAGTTGGGGAGAGGTACCTGACGAAGAGAGTAACAGGGGCGGACTGACAACTCATGGGGCCCCCGGGCAATAGGGGATCATGGGGCCCCTGTTTCCTTGCCCAAACTCAAAAAAGCCTATGAAAAAGGTACCAGGGGCATCTCATGGGGCCCCCTACTGACCCCAGGCCCTCGGGCAATGCCCGAGTTTCCAAATGCTCAGTCCGCCCCTGGAGGGTAACATTAGGTTTACCCTTAAAGGATCTCTCTTTTGCCAGTTTCCTGGAACTATTCCCCACCACCGGCCAGATAATGTGGGGAGGACATTGGGGATCCTTGTGCTCCTCAGGCATTCTGTGGTCTGTAAGTGCATATTATGCTGCTATGGGAAAATTGCCATTTTTATGGACATTACTTTTCTGCTTAAAGAAATGTGATGCCATTTATGTAAACTGCCTTATTTCTGTGATCATTCAATTTCTACAATACAGGCAGTCCCTGGGTTATGGATAGGTTCTGTAGGTTGTTTGAATTTGTATGTAGATTGGAACATGTACATTTTTTAAGTGTAACTCCAGCCAAAAATTATTTTTCAGTTTTGGATAGCATAGCAAAGGGTCAACTGGTCATATAGTGATATGGGATTGCTGACAGGTTCGCTGGACAGTAGGTGGTAGTATGCGGTAAACAGCAAGATGGCGGTTTCCGGGACAAGCATGACATCACGCTGGCTCTGTTCTTAACCCCTTGATTCCGACGTTACACAAATATGTGGTCTCACAGAACTGGGCTTTTTTCCATGGGGCCGTATATTTGCATATCTTTTTGCTGGGAGCGAGCCGCACAGCGTGTTCCCAGCACAAAGACCGAGTTATAAAGATTGGGACCCGGGACTCCCAATTCCGGTTCACATGATCACTGTGCTAGCCTTTGATTGGCTATCACAGTGATCAGTCACTGTGAAGCCCACCCCCCTTGGTTTTTTTCTCTGAATGGAGGAAAGAGATGCATTGTTTCTCTCTCTCCTTGCAGAAAGAGAAAAAAAACACAACTGTTTCCAAAAAAAAGATAAATAAATATTAAAATATAAAATAAAAAATAAAAAAAAATACCTAGATCAAGGTTTGATCTAGTTCAGTGCCAGGGTTAGTGTTTGGGTCAAAGGTCAGGATTTTTTTTTTTAATTGGTATCAGTGTCAGTGTGTTTTAGGTACAAAAAACAAAATCTGCACTATTGTTTCTGGGCTGTAGTACAGGTACAAACAACAAAAAACATACAAATCTATGGTATCGCTGTGATCATCAAGAGCCGGAAAATTTATTTTGGGTTGTTCTTTGGTGCTAGCTTATGGTAGTGACAAGAAACAGACAGCTAAATTAAAAAAAATATATTATTTTTACTATTTTGGACCAGTTTTCCTTTGATAATAACAAAATAATCAGGAGATATCCATTACCATGTAACACCAAATGAAATCCCAACTTGACCTGAAAAAAACAAGGTATAATTCACCTGATTGTACAAAGTAGTTGTGATGATATGTATGATTTTACTAACACATGTCAATGTTGTAAAATTGTGCTTAGGCTTTAAGATTTGTTTTACCCTTAGGCATGAAGGGGTTAAGTATGAGTGATATGTAAGTCAAATGTTTGTAACTTGCGGACTGCCTGTATAAAGTAATGTTTAATTGCTTTCCCGCTGCAATATAGTAGAACTACTGCTACATTTCCGGGTAGGGAGCGCGCGCACCACCCTATCCGTGCCGTCGCTGTCGGTTAGGGATGTCAATCACCGGGTCCCGGCCAGAGATTCCCGACCGGCACCCGGCGATCACAGGTCTCTCTCCTGCCAGCAAGGACATGCTGCTTGTATTTCTCTGCACAGCAGAGAAATACAAAGCAGCATGTCTTCCTAGTAAAACACACACAGTACAGAATGTTAAAGAGCACACAGTTAACCCTTTGATCATCTCAGATGTTAAACCCTTCCTGCCCAGTGTCATTGGGATGTCAGTGGCAATTAGTCAGTTTCCACCCAGTGTCAGAATGCCTGCCACAGTCCCGCTATAAGTCGATGATCGCCGTCATTACTAGTATAAAAAAAAATAAAATCCCAGTATCTATACCGCCATTTGTAGATGCTGTAACTTTCATGTAAACCAATTAATTTACACGTATTGGGATTTTTTTCAGCAAAGACATGTAAGCAGATTTCATTTTGGTCTAAATTTATGAAGAAATTAGATTTTTTAAATTTTTTTATTGGACATTTTTTATAGCAAAAAGTCAAAAATATTGTTTTTTATTTCAAAATTGTCAGTCTTTTTTTGTTTATAGTGCAAAAAATAAAAACCGCACAGGTGATAAAATACCATCGGAGGAAAGCTCTAATTATGGGGAAAATTTTCTTTGGTTACAGCATTGCATGACCACACAATTGTCAGTTAAAGTAATGCAGAGCCGTATTGCAAAAAATGGCCTGGTCAGGAAGGGGGGTAAATCCTCTGGAGAGCAAGTGGTTAAAGACGAGTTCCTTACTGGGTTTTAAAAAAGTACAAACTAAGAAAGTACTACAAATACTGTAGCTGCTGACTTTTAATATACAGACACTTACCAGCCCAGGGATCCAGCGCTGTCCTCACCCAAGCCAGTTCTTCACCGGCCTGCTGGGAGTTCTCTCCAGGGTCTCCTTGCCTGGCTGCTGCTGTCATTGTTAGAAATTCTGTATATAGTCTACAAAACAGACAGTTCACAGACCACATGTGCTTTTCTGCTTCACTGCAACAAGGAAACAGGAAACTTTAGTCAGTGAAAAGACAGAGTATACTATAAATGCAGCTACAAACGCATAAACACTGCCATCTACTGGTTGAAGAATATATCTCTACTGAAGACTGATGTAGTTGTTGCACAAAATACATGAACCCTGAATTCCAACAACCATCCTCACAGCAGGCGGAGACGGGAAGTGCTGGAAATCTAGACAAACTTATTATGTTAACAAGCTGGTGATTACCAGCTTGTTAATATGAAAAGACTCTCTGTTCCTATTTGCAGCACTTTCCGCTGCCTGCTGTGAGGATGATAGCGGCAGCCGGGCGGGTGACCCAAGGGAGAACACCCAGGCAGATAAGTGGCATGACTGCAGTTCGGACTGGACTGCCACTTGAACTGGGTCCATTTAGTGAACCCTGGATTAGGTACTTTGTGAATCAGTGACCAGGAGCAAGTGTACCAATCAAGAGTTTGACTCTATAGATTGCATGCTTTTGCTGGGTCACTGACTCAGAGTTCTAAAGCCAGAGACAGCCAGGTAGGTAGCAATTTTAAATAAAGTTAAGCAATTGCTCCCAGAGTCTTCCTTAACCGCTTCCTACCTGGCCACTGCACATAAACGGCCAGGTGGGATCTTCGCCGTTCTGAGTGGACCTTTCTGAATGTTCCTTAGAACATGGGCGCGTGCAGCCTCGTGGCTATGCAGCCAGTGGTGTATCTAGGTTTTGTGCTGCCCTAGGCAAAACAAAAATTGTGCACCCCCCCCATGAGAGAGTTCAAGTTCAATGAGTGTGTATATATGATTCCCTATCTCTTTTCCCCCTCTTCCTCTCTCTCTCTTACCTCTTTCGCTCTCTCTTCCCCCTCTGCCTCTCTCTTCCCCTTCTCTCTCTTCTTTCTCTTTCATCGTATGGGACTGTATACACACACACAGTATGATTACCCCCACCACCACCACCTCTTCCAATGGCTGCTGATCTCCGGGCAGCAGAAAATGTGGGCAGAGGGTGGTAATCATACTGTGTGCAGTTCCATATGATCTGTCAGTGATCGTATATCATGTGCTGGATGGACAACAGTAGGGAGAGCCCAGAGAACACAACACAGCTCACCTCCTCCCGGCTCTTTCCTCTCCGACACCTCTCCTCTCTCTGCTCCAGGCTGTCCCCTGGTCCTGGCTCTGAGTGCAGGCGGGGGAAGGAGCTCAGTGGAGAGCTGCCACTCAGGAACACCAGGGCACCCCCTCCATTTGGCCAGGTCTGTCTCTCCCTCCATCAGGAGACAAACAACAGGAGGGAGAGGGGGAGAAACCTCAAACAGGCTTTCAGCTGCTGGAGGGAGACATACACAATGAATCCTTCTGCAATTGCTCTCCCCCACCACACCAATCCTCCTGCTGTCCGGGCCACCTACAGGAGTACCAGTGGTACCCCTCAGATGGTGTCCCTGCATGGCTCTGTCCGCCGCTTCTCACCAGGTTCCTTCTTCTGGGGGGCAGTACCGCCCCCCCCTAAAAATTGCCACCCAAGGCAAACGCCTTGTTTTCCTCGCGGTAGATATGCCCCTGCGTGCAGCTGAGCGCTCTCAGTGTGCCTGTGTCCCCTGGACATAGCGCAACGCCACTCGACAGAAGGGCTCTCTGATTCGCCCTTCTGATCACATGATGATGGTGTTCTGATCCCATCCGCCAATCCATGCTGCAGATCCTGTCTCCAGTTCAGTGCTGTCCATCCCTGTCAAATTAGCCTGCCCTGTCCGGCTTTCTCTCTATAAGAAACTGATTTCCCCACAGCCAATCAGGTCTGAAGAAGAAGCAGTTGCTTCGAAACATGTCACCTGACTTCTCCTTGCTCTGCCATTGGTCGCCCGACGGGTCCGGACTTCGTTGGATTCCACACTGGTTATTGGCATCGAATTCAAACTTACTACACCGCTGACAGCTGACGGCTCCATCCACGTCCATCCAGAAGGACCAGGACCCATACTCACACAGCTGGCTGGCTGGCGGTTTACTAGATTGTTTTTATATGCCTTTATACTCCTTTTGTTTGTGAGTAGTTCTCAACTTTTATGCAATTTAACTGCTTGCCGACCAGCCACTGTATAAAAACGGCGACAGGGTGGCACCGCTGCGCAAAATCATGTTTTAAAACGTGATTTTGCAAAACATGTAGGGGGCGCGCACAAGGCGCGCGACCGCCCTACCCATGCTGCCGATCGCGGCCACGGGTGTCAATCACCTGGTCCCGGCCGGTCATTACCCGCCGGGTCCCGGCAGTTGCCGGCAAACAGTGACACAGAGCACAGCTGCTCCCGGTCAGTTCCCAACACACTGTTCCTGAGAGCGGAGTTTAGCTCTGGGATCAGTGTGTTCCTGTGAAGTGGCGGGGGTCCCACTAGTAAAACACTCCCCTCACACAGTTAACCCTTTGATTGCCTAAAAATGTTAACTCCTTCCTCCCCAGTGCCATTAGTACAGTGTCAGTGTTTTTTTTTTTCCCTGATCACTGTATTGGTGTTACTAGGGGATGTCAGTGACCCCAAGTCAGTTCCCCCCCAGCGTCAAAATGTCCGCCGCAGTCCCGCCATAAGTCGCTGATCACTGTCATAAATCGCTGATCACCGCCATAAATCGCTGATCACCGCCATTACTAGTATTGAGAAAAAATCCCAGTATCTTTCCCGCCATTTGTAGACACTATAACTTTCACGTAAACCAATTAATTTACACGTATTGGGATTTTTTTTAGCAAAGATATGTCACAGAATACATTTTGGCTGAAATTTATGATGAAATTTGATTTTTTAATTTTTTCACTGAACATGTTGTAGAGCAAAAAGTCCAAAATATTGTTTTTTTTCTCAAAATTGTCAGCCTTTTTTTTTTTTTACAGCGCAAAAAATAAAAAACGCACAGGCGATCAAATACCACCGAAAGAAAGCTCAATTCGTGGGGAAAAAAGGACGTAAATTTAATTTGGGTGCAGTGCTGCATGACCGCGCATTTGTCAGTTAAAGTAACGCAGCAACGTAATACAAACCTCTGCTGTAATTGCTTCCTGACCGCCCTATAGCAGAAATACTGCTACAGGACGGCATGGGTGCAAAAAATCACATATATATATATATATATATATATATATATATATATATATATATATATATATATATATACATGATTTGCGCTCCCGTGGTTTTCATGCCCCTCCCAGATAGTGTCAGATTGCCCGTCAGTAAACCAGTCATCACATTTAACCCCTTGATTGCCAGGAACACGTTCATGCACAATAAACCTCCATTGCTAGTATAGTGTCTGATCGGATCAATATCTTTGATCAGATCAGCCCTATACCAGCGTTCACATTAGTATAGCGTCCCCAAAAATGCAGCATTAGCGGGATCAGCCCCAGCACCTGCCAGAACCTGCGTTTAGCCCCTACGCTTCCCTCCCCCTTCTCTCCCAGCAAGTGCAGTGTCAGTATATCACTGTCATTCGATACACTGCACAAAAAGCCGCAGTGTTGGCAGAATCAGGCCTGATCTCTGTTAGCAGTTGCCGGTAAATTTTGATGACTCTCATATGCAGCAGAGTGCCAGTACTAGTGCCACACTACCTTCTGGTGAACTGGCGAGCACAAGCGGTCTAGTACACCTTGGTCTTTCACATAGATTGTAAGCTCCCAGGATCAGGGCCCTCCTAACCCTAACTGTATTGTTGCTGTATTGTCTCCCGTCATATTGTAGCGCTGAGCAAACTGTTGGCGCTATATAAATCCTGTATAATAATAATAATAATAATACCAGCACTGCAGTAAGACTTGGCGACATGGTGAGTCCCATAAGTGCAGTACAAGCTGGTGCGGTGGCGAGCACAAGAAATCCGCAGCCACCAAGAATTCGCACACAGGCCCATAGAGCTCCTAGTATCCTTCTGGTGTGCTTGCAAATCCCGCAAGCCCACAAATTCTGCAGCACCCATACTTCCCCCATTCACTGTCCAACCCAGAATTCAGGTGGAAATAGCAAATTTAACTACTCCCCTTGATTTTTGGAGCTGTTTTTCATGGAATATCTGTATGCGTTGATTGTGGATCAAAGCAATTTATATGCACAACAATTTGTCGCCGCCAACTCAAATTCAAACCTTACCAGTCGCATGGAAACTCATTACATTTTCTGAAGTTTCATTGTTTTTGGGCCTAACCCTCAACATGGGCATTACTAAAAGAAATGAATTGCGGTTGTATTGGTCCACAGACCCGATTCATCATATGCCCGTGTTCTCTGCTGCCATGGCCAGGCATAGATAAGAGAATATAATGTGTTTTATGCATTTCAATGACAATACACTCTGTTATCCTTGGGGTGACCCTGAATTTGACTGGCTCCACAAAATTCAGCCCCTCGCAAATTACCTTAACCAAAAATTTGCAATGTCTATACTCCACAGCAAAACATCTGCGTTGATGAGTCCCTGATTAATTTTTCTGGCCGCCTTGTATTCAAACAATTTCTCCCCAGCATGCGTGCCAGATATGGGGTCAAGATGTAGAAGACCTGTGAGAGGATAACAGACTATACTTGTACGTTTCGGATTTACGAGGGAAAATATAGTCACATGGAGCCCCCCGGATGGCCAGACTACATGGGGAGCAGTGGCAAGATAGTTTGGGACTTGGTGTCATCCTTTTTTCATATGGGGTACCACTTATACGTGGACAATTTTTAATCAAGCGTGCCACTATTTAGACATTTGTAAAATCTTGAAACTGGCGCATGTGGCAAAGTGTGACCTAATGTGTGCCCACCATTAGAAGTGGGTGGATGCAGGGAGGAATATTCTAATGGTGGGCATACTACACACTTTTTCTGGCAGAGATTTCTTTTTTCATTCAGTGCACAGGCTGCATACATTTCCCTGTATGACCTGAACTGTTTATCAACAATGCCTCTGCTTGCCGCCTGAATTGACCTTGGACTGTTTATTGACGATGCCTCTGCCTGCCACTTGAACTATCAACCACGTTTCTACCTTCCACATTAATTGACCTTGCTTTTTGCCTGTCTCTTGAACTGATCTTATGCCTTACCACTGTATTAGTTGGATTCAAGACAACACAGGGGTCTCATGTATGTGAGGGGCTCCAGAATAGATTTTCCTAGTGGAGAAAACAAAGTTTTTGGTTTTCTGTGGGTTTTGTAATTTCCGGAAAAGGGTCTATTAGTCCAGAGGATTCGAAGAGATTGGGTGGGGTGAAGCCTCTACCCATGGCCAGGTCTTACCTGACCAAGGCCCTAAGCCTGACATTTCTGCTGCTGCCGACTTACTGCCGCATGAACTGACCACACCTCTCCCTGCTACCTGTACTATGGACTGTGTTCCTGCCTACTACCAGGACTGATATTTTGGCTGTGCTGACCATGTCTCTGCCTGGACAACTCATTTGGCTGTTGCTGACCACGTGTCTTACTGCTTCCTGGACCAATGCTTTGGCAGTGCTGGCAATATCTCTGCCTTCTGCCTGTAGTGACTACTGACAGCTTTCCTTCCTGCTGCCTTTCGCTGTCGCTGACCACATCCGTTTGCTGCCTGGACCAATGCTCTCCTCTGTGGACAAGTGCACTACTAAAACCACAGGTAATTTTTTTGTGTAAAATGTAGAGAGTAAAAGCGAGCGCTAAAACATGAAGCAGCTGAACACACTAAAAAGGTAAACCATATGCCTTTAATACAATATAATAAAAATGATGGTGCAGCGCTAAAACAATAAGAAAAAAAAGGCATAAAATTATAGGCAAATGAAATAAACGCACATTAGATAATGGGTGCATTTTGCTCACATAAGATGCTTGCACAGTGGTTATAAGTGCGTTGTGGCCTGACAAATGTTTAAAATAATACATAAATCTCCAATGTCTATAATAAATGCATAACCATAAAATGCGTTAGAATCATAAAAGTCATTAAAATCTTAAAAACAGATCTCCAGGTGATTCAGTAAAATCCCAGTGTGCATATACTCCTCAGGTGGGTGTGCCGATAAATATATAAATGCGCACTCACCAGATGCGCTAATAAAAAGCACATTGTATCATGTAATGTCGATCAGTCACGGGTCCCTTAAGGGTAGTCCGGGATGTAGCCTGGGGGTGGATTACCTTCCTTAGGTAACAGGATTGTAATAGCCAATATAGATAGTTCAGCCTCTTCCAGGCCCCGGGACGTTCACTGGGGATCGCTAGGGGATTAAGGTGCTCAGTGCAGAGCAAGAATTAGGGATAATCCCATTGTGTAGTATTTCAATGGTACTTTATTAGTAATAATAAATAAGTAATGAATCCAAAAACGTGCAAAAATCTGCAGTATATGGTAGGAGCAATAAAATGACAATTGCATACAAAGCAAACTAACCAGCTGGTATCATTTGGTGGCCGCCGGACCTCCGTGATCCGACGGCTTGCAGGGGCTCCTCCTTATACTGCAGATTTTTGTACTTTTTTGGATGCATTCCTTATTATTACTAATAAAGTACCATTGAAATACTACACTATGGGATTATCCCTAATTCTTGCTCTGCACGGAGGACCTTAATTCCCTAGCGATCCCCAGTGAACGACCCAGTGCCTGGAAGAGGCTGATCTATATTGGCTATTATAATCCTGTTACCTAAGGAAGGTCATCCACCCCCAGGCTACAACCCGGACTACCCTTGAGACCCGTGACTGATCGACATTACATGATACAACGCGCTTTTTATTAGCGCATCTGGTGAGTGCGCATTTTATATATTTATTGGCATACTCACCTGAGGAGTATATGCACACTGGGATTTTACTAAATCACCTGGAGAACCGTTTAAGATTTTAATGACTTTCATGATTCTAAAGCATTTTATGGTTATGCGTTTATTATAGACATTTGCGATTTGATTTTATTATTTCATACATTTGTCAGACCACAACGCACTTATAACCACTGTGCGAGTATCTTATATGAGCAAAATGCACCCATTATCTAATGTGCGTTTATTTCATTTGCCTATAATTTTATGCATTTGTTTTTATTCCTATTATCGTTTTAGCGCTGCACCATAATTTTTATTAAATTTGTGTACCCTTTGCTCAGCAGAATGTATTTTTGGGGTGTAATTGTTGGTATGTACATGCTATGTGTTAGAATCCTGAAGGTGCTACTTGGATGTTGGGTCTCAGGATGTGGTCACGTTGTGGAAAAATCTTACACATGTGGAATCGCCATCCTCAGGAGTAGCAGAATGTATTTGGGGTGAAAAACTTGGTATGTACATGCCATGTGTTAGAAATATCTTATAAACGGACAACTTTGTGTAAAAAAAAATACAATTTCTTTCCACAGTTTCCGAAAACCATGGAAAAAAATGACATGTTCAAAAGACTCGTTACTCCTCATAAAATATACATTGGGGTGTTTCCTTTCCAAAATGGGGTCATTTTGTGGGTAATTCCATTGTCCTAGTGCTCCAGGGCCTTAAAAAATGTAATAGGTAGTCAGGAAATGAGATGTGTAATTTATGCCTCCAGAACGCCTGTAGGTCCTACCTGCATGTTGGGCCTCTGTATGTGACCAGGCTGCGGAAAAGTCTTACACATGTGGTATCCCCATACTCAGGAGGAGTAGCAGAATGTATTTTGGGGTGTAATTTTTGGTATGTACATGCTATGTGTTAGAAATCTTATAAATGTACAACTTTGTGTAAAAATAATACATTTTCATTTTCTTTCCACATTTTCCAAAAACTTGTGCAAAAAAATTACGTTCAAAAGACTCATTATGCCAAGTAGAATATACACCGTATTCCAAATTATTATGCAAATTCTATTTAAATGTCACAAAGATTAAATATTTAGTTTTTCAGTTTACCTCATGGATGGCATTGTGTGTCAGGGCTCTTCTGATCACTGAAAACAATCTCGGACACCTGTGATATTTAGATTGGCCGGTGAGCCCACTTTAAGGAAAAACTACTAAAGGAGGGTGTTCCACATTATTAAGCAGAGCACCATTTTCAAGCAATATGGGGAAGAAAAAGGATCTTTCTGCTGCCGAAGAGTGAAATAGTTCAATGCCTTGGACGAGGTATGAAAACATTAGATATTTCACGCAAACTTAAGCGTGATCATCGCACTATTAAGAGATTTGTGGCTGATTCAGAGCACAGACGGGTTAGTGCAGATAAAGGCACATTGAGGAAGATTTCTGCCAGATCCATGCATCGGATCAAGAGAGCAGCTGCTAAAATACCTTTACATAGCAGCAAACAGATATTTGAAGCTGCTGGTGCCTCTGGAGTCCCACGGACATCAAGGTGTAGAGTCCTCCAGAGTCTTGCAACTGTGCATAAACCTTCTACTTGGCCACCAATAACCAATGCTCACAAGCAGAAACAGCTGCAGAAAAATACATGAAGACTCATTTTCACACAGTCCTGTTCACTGATGAGTGCCGTGCAACCCTTGATGGATGGAGTAGTGGATGGTTGGTGGACGGCCACCCCGTTCCAACAAGGCTGTGACGTCAGCAAGGCGGTGGTGGAGTCGTTTTGGGCCAGAATCATGGGAACAGAGCTGGTCAGCCCCTTTAGGGGCCCCGAAGGTGTAAAGATGACCTCTGCAAAGTATGTGGAGTTTATGACTGACCACTTTCTTCCCTGGTACAGAAGGAAGAACTATGCTTTCCGTAATAAAATCATCTTCATGCATGACAATGCACCATCTCATGCTGCAAAGAATACCTCTGCATCAATGGCTGTTATGGGGATAAAAGGAGAGAAAGTCATGGCGTGGCCTCCATCCTCCCCTGACCTCAATCCTATTGAGAACCTTTGGAGCATCCTCAAGCAAAAGATCTATGAGGGTGGGAGGCAGTTTACATCCAAACAGCAGCTCTGGGTGACTATTCTGACATCTTGCAAACAAATTCAAGCAGAAACTGTCCAAAAACTCACAAGTTCAATGGATGCAAGACTTGTGAAGCTGCTATCAAATAAGGGGTCCTATGTTACAATGTAACATGACCTGTTAAAAGTTTGATTGAAATAGCTTTTGATTTTAGTAAATATGCTGCAAACACAACAAATGACAATTTTCAGTTCTTTACAACCCATAAAGTGTTTTGAAACTTACTGTGCGGAATAATTTGGAACAGTGCATTGGAAGTGTTTTATGTTTAAAAAAAATCCTGTTATCATTAGGTTTGTTCAATAAAATTTGAATTGTACTCTTAATAGTTGATAACATGAGAATTATGCTGTTATTTACATCAATTATTTAGGTAAATGAGAAAAATATAATTTGCATAATAATTTGGAACACGGTGTACATTGGCTGTTTGCTTTAAAAAAAATGGGGTCATTTGTGGGTAATTCCATCGTCCTGGTGCTCCAGGGCCTTCAAAATTGTAATAGGTAGTCAGGAAATGAGATGTGTAATTTATGCCTCCAGAACGGCTGTAGGTGCTCCTTGGATGTTGGGCCTCTGTATGTGGCCAGGCTGTGGAAAAGTCTTACTCATGTGGTATCCCCAAACTTAGAGGAGCAGCAGAATGTATTTTGGGGTGTAATGTTTAGTATGTACATGGTATATTTTAGAAATATCTTATAAATGGACAACTTTGTGTAAAAAAAATAAATTTTCATTTTCTTTCCACATTTTTGCATAAAATTTCCGCACAGCATCATAATCTCACCCCGTTCACAAGAAGCATATCGGGTGTGTATTTTAAGATGACACTCCGAAATCAGTTTGCAAAACACGCTGCGATGTGCAGAATCAGATCACATAAATGTGAACACCCATGCGATCTGATTCTGGTATGGACTTAAAAAGGGTTCTGCACTTTTTTGGTGCGGATGCAATGCGATTTGAGCCATACAAAATTGCACCGCACAGAAATTGCATGTGATTTGCACTGGAATGCGGTGCGGTAGTACCGCAGTGCATCACTGTGAACACGGGCTGACCCTTTCCAAAAAATGTACCAGGTGAAAACGTGCAGATGAACATGTCCCAAAGGAAATCATATAAATGGACTTGACTGCGTTTCTGCAAAACGTAACAAAAACCGCTTAGGTGTGAACGTAGGGTAAATAAGGGCGATCGCACGGCTCTGCCGCGGGTGCTGACCGCACGGCTCACCCTGGGTGTTGATCGCACGGCTCTCCTTAGGTGCTGATCGCACGGCTCTCCCGCGGGTGCTGATCGCACGGCTCTCCCTAGGTGGTGATCGCACGGCTCTCCCTAGGTGGTGATCGCACGGCTCACCCTAGGTGGTGATCGCACGGCTGTCGCGGGTGGTGATCGCACGGCTCTCCCTGGGTGCTGATCGCACGGCTCTCCCTGGACGCTGATCGCACGGCTCTCCCTGGACGCTGATCGCACGGCTCTCCCTGGACGCTGATCGCACGGCTCTCCCTGGACGCTGATCGCACGGCTCTCCCTGGACGCTGATCGCACGGCTCTCCCTGGACGCTGATCGCACGGCTCTCCCTGGACGCTGATCGCACGGCTCTCCCTTGGTGGTGATCGCACGGCTCACCCTAGGTGGTGATCGCACGGCTCTCCCTAGGTGGTGATCGCACGGCTCTCCCTAGGTGGTGATCGCACGGCTCTCCCTTGGTGCTGATCGCACTGCTGTCGCGGGTGGTGATCGCACGGCTCTCCCTGGGTGCTGATCGCACGGCTCTCCCTGGGTGCTGATCGCACGGCTCTCCCTGGGTGCTGATCGCACGGCTCTCCCTGGGTGCTGATCGCACGGCTCTCCCTGGGTGCTGATCGCACGGCTCTCCCTGGGTGCTGATCGCACGGCTCTCCCTAGGTGGTGATCGCACGGCTCTCCCTAGGTGGTGATCGCACGGCTCTCCCTAGGTGGTGATCGCACGGCTCTCCCTAGGTGGTGATCGCACTGCTGTCGCGGGTGGTGATCCCACATCTCTCCCTGGGTGGTGGTCGCACGGCTCTGCCGCGGATGCTGATCGCTTGCACACTGCTTCCTATTAGCGGAGCACACACCATGCAGCAACACTGACTCACAGGGACAAACAACGCTTCCCTGGGAGCTCCATATACGGGTAGGTACAGACGAGGACGACCATGAACCTTCCCTGGGATCTCCGTATACAGTCAGTCTGCCCTCCTCCATTGTTGCTAAGAGCACGGCGAAGGGGAGGAGACTGGTGGCGGCCCCGCCCTCCGCACATGGCAATCTCCTGCAGGCAGGGAGAGAGGAGGAAGACGGTGTGTGTCAGGTAATCCCGGGGTCAGAGGTCAAAGGACTGTGTCTGAGGGACTGAGAGGCAACCGGGGTCAGTTTAGAGGGCTGTTTGCGGCCTTTACCGGCCTCCCCCGCTCTGTAGAGGGGACGGTGTGCGGTACGGTGCAGGCCTGTGTGTATACAAAGGATGGACGGACAATACAGGAAGAGTCTACACAGGGGGGAGGGGCAGGACAGGGAGAGGAGCTCATCCTGGGGGGGGAGGGCAGCCTTGGGGGGATAAAGGGAAACTCCACTTCCTGATGGAAGAGCTGGACTTCTTATCTGCTGACTTCCTGAGATGGGGAGGAGGGAGAGGCAATGGGTAGATGGAAACCCAAAGGATGACATTTCCATGGATAAGGACCAATATATGTTATTATTGTTATATATACACTATATTGCTGAAAGTATTGGGACCCCCCTCCATATCATTGCATTCAGGTGTTCCAATCCCCTCTATGGCCACAGGTGTATATAATCAAGCCCCTAGGCATGCAGACTGCTTCTACAAACATTGAAAGAATGGGTCGCTCTCAGGAGCTCAGTGAATTCATGCATGGTACCGTTATAGGTTGCCACCTGTGCAATAAGTCCATCTGTGAAATTTCCTTGCTACTAAATATTCCACAGTCAACTGTTAGTGGTATTATAACAAAGTGGAAGCAACTGGGAACAACAGCAACTCAGCCACAAAGTGGTAGTCCACATAAAATGACAGAGCGGGGTCAGCATATGATGAAGCACACAGTGCACAGAAGTCACCAACTGTCTGCAGAGTCAATAGCTAAAGACTTCCAAACTTCATGTGGCCATCAGATTAGCACAACAACAGTGCATAGAGAGCTTCATAGAATGGATTTTCATGGTTGAGCAGCTGCATCCAAGCCTTACATCACCAAGTGCAATGCAAAGTGTCGGATGCAGTGGTGTAAAGCACGCCGCCACTGGACTCTAGAGCAGTGGAGACATGTTCTCTGGAGTGACCAATCACACTTCTCTGTCTGGCAATGCGATGGATGTCTCTGGGTTTGGCAGTTACCAGGAGAATGGTACTTGCCTGACTGCATTGTGCCAAGTGTAAAGTTTGGTGGAGGGGGGATTATGGTGTGGGGTCGTCTTTCAGAGGTTGGGCTTGGCAAATGTGCTTCTGGAAGAATGGTCAAACATTCCCATAGACACACTCCTAAACCTTGTGGGCGGCCTTCCCAGAAGAGTTGAAGCTGTTATAGCTGCAAAAGGTGGGCCAACTCAATATTGAACCCTATGGAGTAAGACTGGGATGCCATTAATGTTGCTTTGCGTGTAAAGGCAGGCGTCCCAATACTATAGGCAATATAGTGTATATAAAATCTGGTTTAATTTTTTTCCATCCTTTGTTGTATCACAGTGTGGCTGATCTCATGCAGCCTCTTTGCAGCCACTCTGTTCATACTAGCCCTCAGTGGAATACTCATCTCAGCACATCACACTGCTTCCTTTTTTTTTTTTCTTCTAAAGCCCAACACTGGCAAATAAAAAGTTAACCCTTGCTGTAGGGCTGTGCCTTCACTGCAAGGGTTAATTGCTCATTTATATGTAGGGCAGGGGTGGGCAACCTGTGGCTCTCCAACTGGTGCAGGACTACAAGTTCCATCATGCCTCTGCAAGTCATAGTTGTAACTCAGTTTTGCAATGTCTCATGAGACCTGTAGAGTGATGCTTGTAACTTCTGGTCTTTGCAATGCCTCATGGGAAATGTAGTTCCACAACAGCTGGAAAGCCACAGGTTGCCCACCCCTGATCTAGGAAGATATACTTAACCAATCATTTCTCCCTGAAGCTTCTTCTCCCCCACACTTCAGCAGTCTAGGTTCTTGACATCATCAAGACCAAGGCAAGGTCCATAGTCCTGCATTGGATCTGATGTATTCCACTGACTGTAAAAGTAATCCAGTAGCTGTATAGTCACTCAAATCACTTTTACATTGTACAGAATAACTGGCAGAACAAAATGATATAGCTGCAGCGATGACTGAGACATCACCCTTTCCATCCAAGGGTACAGCAGGCAGGAAGTGGTTGAGGAAGTGATCTGTTGGGTTTTGATTGCTGTCTCTGTCACCAGGGAGATGTTTCCTCTAACATCCAGTGTGGTCACTGGGACAGAACGTAGACTTGGCCTTAGACCAGTAGAATTTCCTTCTGAGCACCACAAACCAAAAATGCTGTTTTAATTCTTTTTTAATGTTCAAAGCAAACTCTCCCATCCACCCACGTCTCCATGATTTATTTTGCTGAGAAATCATGTTGGAAAAACACCCCCTAGCATTTCTGTCAGTGGTCATTTGGAGTAAGGGCAGATGATTCATGTAGCATTTACTTCTTGGAATCCCTCTGTCCTTGGCTCAGGCATGCAGACAGGAGGATGTGCTTAGGTGAGAAATCCCCTCTGAAGATTCCTGGGATGTATGACATCTTTAGGCTATGCCTGGAAACTAGGAAGTAACTGAAGAAATGTAAAAAAAAAAACACTTAAAGGATAAGTTCACCTTTCATAACATGTTACAAGCATATTCAGGGTGTACCAGGTTATAAATAGAGCGGCCCCCGCTCCCCCACTTTGACAGCTAGCGGGGGATCTTCTCCTCCCTCTAGCTGTCACAATGTAAAATAAAAAATATGCGTCCACATCACTCATTCACAGAGTGAAAAACTACAAGTCACGACAGCCTTAGCGGCTGTAGGCTTGTAGTTCTCAATGAACTTCCTGTCAGTATATCTGCTTGCCCGTACAGCAACCAACTGCTGCAAAAGTGACTTCAGAGCTCAATCTCAGTCTTCACGGGAATGAGATTGAGCTCCGCAGTCACTTTTGCATCAGTTGTTTTCCTTTTCCGGGTCACAATCCTGCGCAATGTCCTTTTTGTCTCTTTCGGTCTGTTGACCATGCCGACTGCGCTTAATCTTAATCCACCTGTTAGCTAGGTGTCTCATCACAAAGCAGAAGCAAAAGTATGTCACATCACTTCAGCTTTCAACGTGAAACATGTCACTTTCACATCTGCAACTCATGTAGTGTTTCCATTTTTTTGTCTAACCCTTGAACTTTCCTATTTATTTACTAAGGCTAGCGGCAAAATTATTAAAATTGTTCAGTGTTGACTGAGAGGGTGAAGTTCCACTTTCATTTTAACAAAAAAGTATAAAAATCACTCATCTAATCATACGATGGTGCGTTCATGGACTTGACTAATTTTGAACAACTTTTCGATAGCGTATTATATCAATGTCTCGATTTTCATAGAATGAATGCTTTACTTGTAGATTACCTTTACTTACTATGTGTAAAGTAGAATTCCTGCCTGAAAATGACTATATTTAAAAATGTTCCCTTGCCTGTCCTGCTACAACGCTGCCTAACCTTTTAAAACACAGATGTGCACTTCCTTATTTTCAGCTCGCTTTGGTCTGGGCATGTGATCCGCAGCACTGTCTACCCTGTGTCAATTTTTGGCTGCTGCAGGGGAGAGGAGGGAGCACTGACAATTGCGGGGACATGGGACCCATAGGTGACATCACACCTTTCAGAATCCACAGCTGTTCTCAAGTGCTTCTTTCTTTCCCCTGCAGCAGCTGCTGATCACTGACACAGGGGAGCCAGTGTTGTGCACCATGTGACTGCATAGGTAGCAGGAGGGTGGAGGGGACATTTTTAAACACAGTGTTAAAATTATTCTAAAGGTTCATTTTTAGTTTTTGTTTTTGTAAACACACATGTCTATACTTACCTACTGTGTGCAGTGGTTTTGCACGGAGCAGTCTGAATCCTCCTCTTCTCGGGTCCCCCGCAGGCTCTCCTGGACCCTTCCTCCTGTCGGGTGCCCCCACCGCAAGTAGCTTGTTATGGGGGCACCTGCTGCTCCATGTGTCCATTCACACACGGAGCAGCAGTTTGGCCTTGCCTCCTCTGTCCTCATTGGCTGACTGTCTGTGATTGACAGCAACGGGAGCCAATGGCTCCCGCTTGCTGTCTCAGCCAATGAGGATGCAGAGACAAGGCTGTCACTCACATCACTGGATCGTGATGAGGCTCAGGTAAGTATTGAGGGGCTGAGGGCACTGCTGCACGCAGCATGTTTTTTACCTTGATGCATAGAATGCATCAAGGTAAAAAACCTTCAGCCTTTACAACCACTGTAAGCAGGAATTCCATTTTAACTAGCATGAGCATAAGACAAGTTATGATTTTTCTTGGCTGGAAGTGAATTCTATGATTAGAAATTTGTTTAGATTCAACAAACATTTCCATCCTTGTCCTTCGATTTATTTATTTTTTTTTTGTTTCGCTTGCTCTGGTTAAAACTGATTGCTGAATTGTCTTCTTAAGCTTTTAGATAGTTGAATGAACATTCTGAAAAACAGTATCTTTCAAAAAAGTGATTGTAAAGGTTGATGTTGTTTTTTTTCTTTTTTGCTTTGATTCCATCTCTGCATTAATGTAAAAGATCTTTTATGTGCAGCTCCCCACCTTAAATACTTGCCTGAGCAGTGCTGTTCTCTCTCTCTCCCCCCCCTCCCTGGACTTGGTGACAGTAGTGGGAGCCATTGGCTTCTGCTGCTGTTAATTAAATCCAGTGACCAGGGCTTGGGTGGTGGCACTGAGCTGCACTGCATGTGTCATGGATGCAGTGTGGATTGGGATCGAGCATGCACGAGTGCCCCCATAGCAAGCTGTGGGGGGCACGCAGAAGGCAGGAAGAGCCAGGAGCGCCAGCAGGAGATCACAAAAGAGGAGGGTTAGGACTGCTTTGGGCAAAACCATTATACAGGGCAAGTAAGCATATCATGTTTGCTTTTATTTTTTTTTTTTTTTTTTTTTTTAAGTGCACTTTTATAATCACTTTAAGGTAAACTGAAATACAGACATCAGTCCAGGCACTTTTTTGGAGGATAGAAATGAGTTAGAATCTCAGAATGTTATTGCTCTGTTTGTCTTTGTTGTGAAGATTTCACTTCCTATGTGGCTATCCAGGGAGTACTTATTGAAAACCAGATGATCTATCCCTTCCCTGCCCCAGAGGATTATGATTAAGAAGAGGTAGGGTAGCCGTGGATAATGATCTCCCTTTAGGCAATATACAGGTAGATATCAGTCAGTACTCAATTTGTCCTAGCTGTAGAACCACAGTACTTGTGTAGTTTAGGTGTGCATAGATGGGGCCCCTTCATCAGCCAGGAAAAGTCTCTGTGCGGTAACAATGGCCCCTGAGCTCTGGAGGTCCTTATTATCCCCACTAAGGGCACAAACACATACTAATTATCACCATTGATGGAAAATCTTAGCTAGATAAAGGAGATTAACGTTGGGACGACCATATGGATGAATTATTAGGTGCAATGTGTTCATTTAATAAGTGCAAATGCAAAATGTTAACGTTTGAGCCAAATATACTTGGGGTGTATGATTAAAGCAAACCTGTCTCAAACCTCGGTGTTTTATCCTAGCTTGACCAAAAAATTGAATGTGCCCCCCCAGTCACAGCATAGTTCCAGTAAGCAGAGGCTGTGGGTTCGGTTAAGTCATCGCAGACCACCAATGCTGCTTATTGCTTTTACTGATACCAACAGTATGGGGTTAATTATACTCCCACTGACACCAATGATGGGGCTTAATATATGCCACTGACACTGGAGCTTACTTTACTCCCACTGACACCAATGATGGGGCTTATTATATGCCACTGACACTGGAGCTTACTTTACTCCCACTGACACCAATGATGGGGCTTATTATATGCCACTGACACTGGAGCTTACTTTACTCCCACTGACACCAATGATGGGGCTTATTATATGCCACTGACACTGGAGCTTACTTTACTCCCACTGACACCAATGATGGGGCTTATTATATGCCACTGACACTGGAGCTTACTTTACTCCCACTGACACCAATGATGGGACTTATTATATGTCACTGACACTGGAGCTTACTTTACTCCCACTGACACCAATGATGGGGCTTATTATATGCCACTGACACTGGAGGTTACTTTACTCCTCTAACACCAATGATGGGGCTTATTATATGTCACTGACACTGGAGCTTACTTTACTCCTGCTGACACCAATGATGGGGCTTATTATATGCCACTGACACTGGAGCTTGCTTTACTCCTGCTAACACCAGTGATGGGGCTTATTTTTACCTCCAGCGCCACCAAGGATATGGAATTTTTTTTACCCCACTGATATCACAAAGGATCTTATTGTTCTCCTGCTGACATCACAACGGGCCTTGTTTTCACTCCTATTAACACCAGTGATATGGAGTTTATTCTGCTCCTACTTTCTCTTGGTGTACCCACAGGCCTTATCTTGTTTTAAACATAGCAAAGCATAGGGTGAAAGTTGTGACACTAAAAGCCATATGCTCTGAAGCTACACCCATTTTTTGTTTACACTTGTGTGTCCTTCAGGTGGAATGCTTGGCATGCCACATTTTTCTTCTTGGACCCTTTAAAGAGAAATTTCATCCACCCTCTGAGTTAAGACATACCTGTCCATCGTTGGGATTCGCTGCCACAGGGTGGGTCCCCTACTGCCTTCTTTCCTTCAGAGCCCACTGTGTCTCCTCCTCAACTCCCCACTCCATGACCAGGTCTGTCCCTTTTCCTGCAGACTCCTGGGATATGTGATGGAGATATTTCAGGAGGCTACAGCATCTGGGACACGTCATATCTCATCCAGGTGAAAGTGGCAGTGGGAGAAAAAAGTATTTTTAGTATTGTGGAAGGGGACGACGTGCAGAGAAGAAAAGTTGAATTCTGGAGTAAAGGTCCACTTTATGGTCCCCTTTATTTTTTCCAAATGTTGGCAATTTTGTTTAGGCAACTTAACCCCTTCCTGCCTGGCTCCAGTGTTCCTTTAGGGCCCCTTTCACACGGGGGGGGGGGGGTACTGATTTTCTCAGTAGTGGACTTGTCCGCTGATTCCCTGCTGGTCAGAGCAGGCGGATGACAGGTCCATGTCCGCTCAGTTTTTGCAGAATGGACAGATGGAGCAGTGGATATACACGGACCAACTGTTTGTTTACACCTGACTGTCATCCGTCTAGACGGAGGGGGACAGATCCCCATTTTTCTTCTTCCTTTTTTTTTTTTTTTTTTTTTTTTTTTTAATAGGCAGATGGGTTTGGAAGTAGGTGGTGATCACCCGTGTGAAAGGGGCATAACAGGGTCTTAGTGCTTGAAGGAGCAGGAGGGACTGGACGATCACCGACCATTGCGATTGGCTATTACAGTGGTCAAATGATTGGGAGCTGTTCCTGATCAATAGAAGGGACCAAGAGCTGTCTTTAAAAGCTTGTTCACGGTGCAGGGAGCGTGCAGTGAGCATCCTCTCAACACAGAAAGCTCTGACACCCATGGACGCATATGTTCGGCAAGTGAGTGTTAAAACCCACCTTCTTTGCTGCTGCACATATGTTTTATGTGGGTGACGAGGTTAAGCTGTATGCAGATTAGCCAGCCCCCTCTGGCCATGTTGCCCATATTTAGGTCCAAATAGAGACACTTACATTTCCATCCGACCACCGGGTTATTAAAGGGTGAGCTCTTGGGAAAGCAGTAAAACTGCTGATGAGCTACCTGTTTTTGCTGCTCCCCCTGGACCACAAATATAAATGAACCCTTAGATGCTAAAAGAGTGCGACCAACCTTACCTTTTCCAGGTTAAGTCTGTATTTTTACAGTGCCTTGAAAAAGTTTTCATACCCCTTGAAATTTTCCACATTTTGTCATGTTACAACCAAAAACATAAATGTATGTTATTGGGATTTTATGTGATGGATCAACACAAAGTGGCACATAATTGTGAAGTGGAAGGGAAATGATAAATGGTTTTCAACATTTTTTACAACTAAATATCTGAAAAGTGGCATGCTTTTATATTCAGCCCCCTTTACTCTGTTACCCCTAACTAAAATCTGGTGGAACCGATTGCCTTCAGATGTCACCTAATTAGTAAATGGAGTCCACCTGTGTGTGATTTAATCTCAGTATAAATCCAGCTGTTCTGTGAAGCCCTCAGAGGTTTGTTAGAGAACATTAGTGAACAAACAGCATCATGAAGGCCAAGGAATACACCAGACAGGTTAGGGCTAAAGTTATGAAGACATTTAAAGCAGGGTTAGGTTATAAAAAAAAAAAATCCCAAACTTTGAACATCTCATAGAGCACTGTTCAATCCATCATCTGAAAATGGAAAGCGTATGGCATAACTGCAAACATACCAAAACATGGCCGTCCACCAACTGACAGGCCGGGCAAGGAGAGCATTAATCAGAGAAGCATCCAAGCGACTCATAGTAACTCTGGAGGAGCTGGAGAGATCTACAGCTCAGGAGGGAGAATCTGTCCACAGGACAACTATTAGTCGTCCAAATCTGGCCTTTATGGAAGAATGCCAAGAAGAAAGCCATTGTTGAAAGAAAGACATATAAGTCCCATTTCCAGTTTCCGATAAGCCATGTGGGGGACACAGCAAACGTGGAAGAAGGTGCTCTGGTCGGATGAGACCAAATTTTTACTTTGTGGCCTAAAAGCAAAATGCTATATGTGGCGGAAAGCTAACACTGCACATCACCCTGAACACATCATCCCCACTGTGAAACATGGTGGTGGCAGCATCATGTTGTGGGGATGCTTTTCTTCACCAGGGACAGGAAACTGGTCAGATTTGATAAGAAGATGGATGGAGCCAAATAAAACCGAAGAAAACCTGTTAATCTGCAAAAGACTTGAGGCTGGGGTGGAGGTTCACCTTCCAGCAGGACAACGACCTGAAACATACAGCCAGAGCTACAATGGAATGGTTTAGATCAAAGCATATTCTTGTGTTAGAATGGCCCAGTCAAAGTCCAGACCTAAATTCAATTGAGAATCTGTTGCTAGACTTGAAAATTTCTGTTCACAGACACTCTCCACCCAATCTGACAGAGCTTGAACTATTTTGCAAAGAAGAATGGGCAAATATTTCACTCTCTAGATGTGCAAAGCTGGTAGAGACATCCCCAAAGAGACTTGGAGCTGTAATTGCAGTGAAAGGTGGTTCTACAAAGTATTGACTCCGGGGGGCTGAATACAAATGTACCCCACACTTTTCACAGATTTATTTGTAAAAAATGTTGAAAACCATTTATCATTTTCCTTCCACTTCACATTTATGTGCCACTTTGTGTTGGTCTATCACACAAAATCCCAATAAAATACATTTATGGTTTTTGGTTGAAACATGACAAAATGTGGAAAATTTCGAGGGGTATGAATACTTTTTCAAGGCACTGTATATATTGTCAGTTGCCTGTAACTTTGGATCTTCTGATTGGTTTGCTGTAAAAAATTTTTCCTGACGGTAACAGGATGGTTTGTGACAAGTTTCCTTTTATCTGACTTTTCCTGTGCACAGTAAATCTGTTATGGATACAGGTTGGGCTGTAATGAGGATTGATTGTACACGTCCCCAAGGGTAATCTGAACTGCCTTTTTCTTCTGTTGACACCAGGCAGAGCAAGACGCATCTGTCCTGCTGGGGGCTGAGCTGTTGCTTTGACTACCGGGAACTCTGATAGAAAAGTGGAATGTCTCCTGACCTGCCAGTCCTTGTCACTGCTGGACGCTGTCCCTGGTGATAGGTAAGAGCTTGCTTTATTTCTTTTGTATACTGTTGGTAGTCCTCAAGATAAAAAGCACCAGTGAGTCATTTCTTGCCTTGTATTTACTGTGCCATTTATTCATGTATGTATTCATTTAATTGCTCAACTAGATGCTAACTTTGTGTTTATTTTCTGTACTTCTCTTTCTTTGCTTTGTATCCATTGAATCCTAATAACATGAATCTGTGAGCTATGGCAAGCTTATCTTTCTACCTTTTTCTTCTTTTTTTTTTTTTCCATTGAACCCCTTGGGGGAAGACTTCTGGTGGTCCCACAGGGAACAATTTTATATACAGTCAATTGATTTACAGTCCCGGAATCAAATACAGTCAGCAGACCAAAAAGACCATTTGATGCACCATACACGTAGCAATCCTATCAATCTGTCTTCTCTCCTACAATTGGATTTGCCAGCCTCATTGATCAGAACATTTTCTTTGCTTAACATCGATTAACACTGTGTCTCTCAATAATTCATATTCTGTCAGATAGTTACGTGTATGGCCATCATTAGATGTCGATGTTCAGGCTGAATCAGAATTTTACTGTTTGTTTCAATTATCAAGGGATTTTCTGTAGTTTTGTGTGTTTTTGAAAAGTCACTTGTTTGCCATTACAATACCTAAAGGGAACTTGAGAGGACAGATGTATGGATGCTGTCATTGATCAGTTGTAGGTAAAGTTTCAAGCTCCAGGGCTGCTGTCTTGGTCCAAGCTTTACTACCTGTGGAGTTACTGACCTTGAACACGTTTTCAGGCAATTACATTTGATCCCCCATCCTGGATGCTTAAGGCTAGGTTGCAGCTCTGTTTTTTTGCAGTAAAACCCATTCATTTCAGTTGTAATTCCACTCTTTCCAAATGCGACTATTTCTTTGTGATGCAGTGAAGTGTATTTTTAAAATGCTGCATTTTTGGGCATTCCTGCATTTTAAAGCTCAGCTATAGGAAAAGGGCTAAATACGAGTTTGGAAATCATGTGATTTGTTTTGCATGCCAAAAGATTTGTATCTTTTTCCAACCATTGTTGAGATGTACAAAGCCCTGACCTGACTATTCTGTATTGTAGTCTGTAATTGGACAGCAAATGAGAAGAAGCCGGCTAATGAGCTCTTCCTTCTGCTCTTTTATTATATTATTATACAGGATTTATATAGCACCAACAGTTTGCTCAGCGCTTTACAATATAACGGGAGACAATACAGCAACAATACAGTTCAATACAAGAGGGTTAGGAGTGCCTGATCCTGGGAGCTTACAATCTAAGAGGGAGGAGCTAGTGGTTAAAAAGGTAATAACTGTGGGGGATGGACTGGTAGGAGGAACAGAAGATTCCATTATTAGCTGATGGCAGGATGGGCTTCCCTGAAGAGAGAGGTTTTCAGAGATCGCCTAAAAGTGAGCAGAGTAGGCGATAGTCTAATAAATTGAGGTAGAGAGTTCCAGAGGATGGGGGACACTCTGGAGAAGTCCCAGAGACGAGCATGGGAGGAGGAGACAAGGGAGCTAGAGGGTTCAATACAAGAGGGAGCTTATCTAGATATCTATATAGCAATCTATCAGAATATTCCTTGTAAGCACATGCACTGCAGCACACCTGATTGGCTCCTAGATACCCCCCCCCCCCCAGTCTAAGTGCTATTGTGTAGGTAATTATAAGAGGCTGACACTAAGTTAAATCCAGTTACTTACATTAGTTACTTTTAAATATGTGATATGTGAATACGTTATCCCATTCCTTGCTTGTTTTTGCTTTTTTTTTTTTTTATATAATTACATATTTAAAGTTGAACTTTAGGCAAAACCTTGTTTTTTCATTTTGGATAGAGTAAGAGAGAGTTATAACCCCTGTCATTTTTTACCCTCATTTCCTGTCCCCTAGCCAAAACAGGAAGTGAGAGAAAATCCCTGCAAATTAATGGAATTCTTTAGGGACCCCCAGATTTCCGAAACTAGTGTCCCCATTAGACAATTTCACCTCTATTACTCTTCTGAGGACAACCCAAAATTTGGGATTTTCTTTTGCTTTCAGTGGTAATGGCTAACAGGACAAATGGAAAGGGTGAATCTCCCTAAAGGGGCACAGACTGCAATAACAGCTGAAAGGTGTTCTAATCCCTCTCCACTCTATCCAAAACCAAAAATATCGTTTTTCCTTTATTCACACTTTAAGCAGGACCCTTGGATGATAAATATACAAAATACATGCTTTTATGGCGTTTTTTTACACATCTGCACAATGGAAAATCCCTACTCAGTATTCTTCTTGCAACTGCAGCTTCTTTTAAGCATGGTTGTATCCCATATTGCACAGAGCAGCAATGTTGAAATGATGTTTGCATTGATGTGTTTCACCTCAGTACATAACATCTTGTATACTGCATATTTAGTTTATTTTATTTGCCATGTAATTACTTTTTAAGTCTGCTTTCACACTGATCCTTTTTTTTCTGCTTTTGTGTTTAAAAAAAAAAAAAAAAAAAAGGAAAAACGTGTGACCATGTGAACTCTTCACACTGATGTGTTTGTGGGTCTGGTCCATTTAATATCCTGCCTGCTGCATTTTTGGTATGGTAAAAAAAACTGTACCAAGAACGCACCTCCCCATTGAAATCAATGAAATACGCATCAAAAACTCACCTGCATTGCGTTTTTTTTTAGTCAAATGTCCTGAAAATACACACTATAAAAACTGCAAAATATGTAAAGTGTGAAAGTTGCCTAATGTTAAAGCTGACCCCCAGGTATGGAATTTGTAGCATGAGAAAAGAAAACACCAGCGCTCAAGTCTGTGAGCATCCCAGGACCACAGTGACAATCACTTGCTGAGATTCAGCCCTCTAAAGATCGGGGAATCTTGATAATACTGGAAGAAAGCAAAGAACGGACGCATTCTCCTTGTGCATTACCGTGCTAAAAAGGAATTTATTTAAAAATGACGTATATACTCACAAACCAAGGTTCATCAAACAAGCTAGGAACCAATGTGACGGTCCGAGCAAGCGATAGTCTGGCAACAGGGTAAACTAACGCGTTTCGGGAGACGTACTCCCTTCTTCATAGAATTTGTATCATACTTCCATTGGTCCAGTTTGGACCAATATAAATATCAATATGCCATATCTGTGGGATCCTTGTGGAAATTGGAAATCACTATAGTAGTCTCCAGTATGGTAATCATCACTGTCTTTTGTGTCTCGGAAGAAAGCCCCTCTGCATAGTGAACACGGAGTCGCTTGCTCTGCACTAGCGCCGTTCATTAAAAAAATGCAGCAGTGCTTGCATTTTTTAATGAACACAAAATGTTTTCGTATTGGAGATTGTGACATCACCCACCCGACTTCTCCACCTTGTCCAATCAGAGAATACCCTGCATTCATTGAGAAAAATGCAAGGCATTCTCTGGCTGCTTTGCTGAATGGGTGACCCCCCTGTGTGGTTCCTATGCAGAAGGGCAGCTGCTCAGCACAGGACCGGAAGACAGCAGTGCTCACTGTAGCAGTGGAGACTACCACAGTGATTTCCAGCTTCCACGGGGATCCCACAGACATGCCACATACATACCTATTTTGGCCCATGCTGGATCAATGTAACTTTCCATAAGATCCATATTTGGAGTTTAGCTTTAAACACACTGCTTCTAATTGTCATCTAGTGCCTTGAGAGTTTTGCTTTGTATCTGGCTACAGTGAATGAATAGAACTATGGTTAAGATATTTTAATTTTCCCTTAGCAGAGTTCCCCGTTTTTCTTGGGTCTGGGTCCTCTAAAACACCTGCAGGGGCCAACTACACTTTGTAGGAGTCTCATATGTGCCATTTGGGAATAGAGTTGTATATGTTTTGCAAAAAATGCAGTATAAAATTTATGGAGTGGTTACATGTTTAATCTCATCTCAAATTAGCTTACATTTTATTTCTTCATTTATTATATAAAATAAGTCGGGCATTAGCATCAGCTGTGTAAGCCATGTGAGGCCTTGATGGACACACTGCTATTTGTTATATATTTTATATGCATGCAGTGCTGATGTCACCTGTAGCCACAGCATTAGTTTAGTGGGTTATGTATTTTTACCTTTTGTAAAGCCTCTTAGCTGATCTACTGCTGTAAAATCCTTGACATTCTGCTCTCTATAGATAGAATCACACTGATCTCTTATGAAGTAAGACTGCATCATGTAGCAGTCTAAACATATTGGTGAGGAAATGGAAGTTGGTTGTATGAGACATTTCTAGGTTCCAGTAGGATGAGCAGCCACATAAATGACACAGATTTTTATATAAACATTATACTTATCCTGCAGTTGCATCCATAATGCATTTTTCTTTTAGCTTTGATGAAGCTAGAATAGGAGGCAGCTTGCACTAGACCAGTCTTTATAAGGCAGGGTTCCTCGAGAGTAGACCTGGGTAAATTATGGCCCCAGGGCCACATCTGACCCTTTGGTTGTCCCTGTCCATATGTCGATGCCTCTACTGTCAGCACGCCTCTCTTAGCCTGTCGGCTTCCTCACTGTGGAAGATGACCGGTTCAGAGAGGCTTTCTGACAGATGTTCAAGCCTGAAAAGCTGATTGGTACAATGGGAAGGCTCGGTTCTTGTAATATTATTATTATTATTATTATTATTATTATTATTATGGATTTATATAGCACCAACAGTTTGCTCAGCGCTTTACAATTTTAAAGGGAGACAATACAGCAACGATGCAGTTCAATAGAAGAGCTTACAATCTAAGAGGGGAGGGGCTGGTGGTTCAAAAGGTAACAACTGTGGTGGATGAACTGATAGGAGAAATAGAAAATTTGGTTATTGGCTGAAGGCAGGATAGGCTTCCCTGAAGAGATAGGTTTTCAGAGATCGCCTAAAAGTGGGCAGAATAGGCGATAGTTGGCTAGATTGGGGTAGAGAGTTCCAGAGGGTGGGGGAGGCTCTGGAGAAGTCTTGGAGACGAGTATTGGAGGAGGAGACGAGGGAGCTAGAGAGCAGGAGGTCATTGGAGGAGAGGAGATGACGGTTTGGGTGATATTTGGAGACAAGATTTGTGATGTCATTTGGGGCAGAGTTATAAAGATCATTATAATTTATTGTTAATGTACTGAATTTTATTCATTGGGCAATGGGAAGCCAGTGGAGGGATTGGCAGAGAGGGATGGCAGATATGGAATGGTTAATAAGGTGGATGAGCCTGGCAGCAGCATTCATGATAGACTAAAGAGGGGATAGCCTGCGATTAAGTAGGCCAATGAGGGGGGAGTTAGAATAGGTGAGAGATAGCAAGGGAGTGAATAAGTTGCTTAGTGGTTTCCGTGGTAAACCCCTTGGCGCCGGCACCTCCCGGCCCTTTAAGGGTTCCAGAAGCCAGGGGGCGGGGTTTTAGGGTCATGTGACGGCCATGATTCGCTGTCACGACAGTCACATGATCGGGAAAGGTCCTGATCGAAAGAGGAGATCGGGACCTTTCCGTGAGTACCGAACGTGTGTGCTGGGAGTGCACAGGGTGTGCGCTCTCAGCACATTTTTTTTTTTTTTTTAATAGAACGCAAATGTGCGGCCGCTCGGCATCTAGTCCCAGACACCAGGAGGGCGCACATTTGCCTTCATCCTGCGCCAAGAGGTTAAAAATGGGTGTATCTTGGAGATTTTACGGAGGTGAGGTCTATAAGATTTGGACAGTGATTGGACTTGGTGAAAGGACAGATAGGAATCCAGGATTACACCTAGTACCCTGGCATGAGGGGAGGGACTGATGGTTGTATTACTGATCTTGATGGAAAACTCAGGGGAGGGGGCACAGGCTGGAGGGAATATTATGAGCTCAGTTTTAGAAAGATTGAGTTTAACGAAATGCAGCGACATCCATGCTGATATGTCTTACTTAGTAGGTTAGTAACGCGAGAGGAGACTGAAGGGGTGAGGGGAGGAGTAGAAAAATAGATTTGTGTGACATCAGCATAGAGATGGTACTTGAAGCCATCGGAGTTTATCAAGTGACCAAGGGAGGAGGTGTAGATGGAGAAGAGAAGGGATCCAAAGACAGACCCTTGGGGATCCCTACAGAAAGAGGAAGTGGAGAGGAGGAGACAGTTATAGGTAACGCTGAAGCAATGCTGCAATAGGTAGGAGGAGAACCAAGAGAGAGCAGAGTCTCAGAGGCCAAGAGAGTGGAGTTTTTTGAAGAGGAGGGGATGGTCAACAGTATCAAAAGCTGCAGAGAGGTCAAGTAGTAAGAGTATGGAGTAGTGGCCATTGGTTTTAGCAGTTAGTAAATCATTAGTGAGTTTTAGTAGGGCAGTTTCAGTGGAGAGTAGTGAGCCAAAACCGACTGTAAAAGGGTCAAAAAGGTTTTTGTCAATGAGGTAGGAGCTCAGGTGATTGTAGACTAGGCGTTCTAAGAGTTTAGAGGTAAATGGGAGCAGGGAGGTGGGTCTTAAGTTGTTCAGGTTGGTGGGGTCCAGTGAGGGCTCTTAAGTATAGGAGTGATCTGTGCATGCTTTAGTGGGGAGGGGAAAGTGCCAGTAGAGAGGGAGAGATTGAAGATGTGAATGAGGGAGCATAGGAAAAAGAAGAGGGTGACCATAGTAGTTGTGAGGGAACAGGATCCAGGGAGCAGGTGGTGAGACGGACTTCTGAGAAAACTTGAGTGACTCTTCGGTAGTAGTAAGTGTGACGATCGCGGCGTCAGACCCCAGCCCTTCTCACCAAACTCGTGACCGAAGGAGTAGCCAATCTAAAACCGCGCCGTCACGTGCGTAACAATGCCACGCCCAGCTGCACCCTGCACACAGATTTTCCAGCTAATGGACCACAACCTGTGTACCTGCAGCCTAAGAGCGATTGTTACTGCGTTAGGTTAATTACGCAATTAACCCTTCACACTGCCACCACCTCCTTTTTGTACAAAGAAAGAGGAAACTCAACAATATCAGCAATAACACTATGATGGTTGAATAATCGTCTGTATACCACTGTCACCGCAGACAGGTTATACAGAGGTTTAAAACACACACACAGTAGCGCTTTTTAGAGGCAGGGATTCTTAGTTTGCATTAAAGAGCTTTAGAAACAGTTCAACACTTTCAGAAAGTAAGATTTATTACTAAAATGTCAAAAGGGTGCAATAAAAATATTTACAGAAAATGATGTAGCCTATATATATATATATATATATATATATATATATATATATAACACAGCAAAGAGATAACAGGAATTTAGATAAGGTACTTGCCAAAAGCCTTGGGGTAAGCAGTTTTCACGTTCAAAGCAAAAGGGCCGTCTCCCAGAGTTGGTTCCGATGTTACAAGGGAGAATCTTCAACTTCAACCAGCTTAACTTAACTGCAAGCATCACAGCCTTTATCTAGGAACTCAGCAGGGTGTCTCCCTGAAGCAGAGAACCAATCGCCTCATTTGGGTGGTGTAGCAGGCGGAGACCCAAGCTACTACCAAAAATCCCTCATAGCTTATATTATGGTTCATAACTTACCCTGGATACATATAACATTCTATCCACGAGTAGATTAATACACAGAATCTTCTGCTGAACGTCTACATATGAGATACCTGCTTGTATGGTTAAGGAGATAGAACTTTCTGCTCTCCTGTATATGCCAGCTAGGGGGTGTAATATACCAGGAGACTTGTCTTATAGTAAGCTGTCTGAATTTGTGCTCCATGTAATTTATGTCCTATTTGAAGGTATAAAATTATATGGAAAAGTGAGTTTTTAAATGTAAGTCTGTTTTTACGACTACCTGGAATGTCTGTGAACTGTGGACTTGGTTTATGGTTTTACAATGTCCCAGATTACAAAGCTAACAGGCATCTAGGCACCAGCTCGGCTGGGGTTTTATAACCATGGAGCTCTCCCACTGGGGCCTGTTGCCTTTTGAACTCTGCATCAAACAGACCACATGTCACTCAACAGAGAGGGAGGGGGATATCGGAGGAATCTGATTTGGGAGAGAGAGATACAAAATAGAGCGGTTTGGAGCAAAATGGATGATTGTGTCCATCTCTGTGTGCATGATTGCTACAGTAAGGTCAAAAGAGCAAAGTGTTGAGTGAGGTTTGGTATAAGGTATGCTAAGTGGGATATATGTCTCTGCAGAGGAGATGCCCTCACGAATTGCATCAATCTTGTTTTTGAAATGATTTGCAATCTCTAAAGCAATGAGTGAGTTTCTGAGTGGAGGTGGTGGAGAGAGTAGAGATTTAAAAGTAGAGACAACGAGAACTGGATGACAAGGTATTAATAAGATTGACAAAGCAGGCTTGTTTGGCAGCATGGAGGGAGGAATTGTATGTTAAGAAAGCAGATTTATATAGGGTGAATGCTTGCTGAGATTTGGTTTTACACCACAATTGCTCTAGCACACGGCTATGTTTCTTAAGCTTTCTGGTGTCGTCTGTCTGCTAAGGTTGTAATGATCAGGACCTGATACTTGGTGTAGTTAGAAGACCAAGTGAGCCTAGTATGGATGAAAACAAACTGTTGTAGACAGAAATGGCCCAGGGAAGAGATTCTGTCGTAGAGGTGGTCAGTTGCAGAGTAGAAAGGAGAAGGGTTAAAGTTGTGAAGGTTTCTGCAGGTAATTGTTTGCTGCGGGATAGGTGTTTGAAGACGAGGACAATGTGAAGGTGATGAGATTGTGATCAGAGAGAGGAAAGGGGGTGTTTTTGAGGTTTTAGGGAGTGCAAAGATGGGAGAAAACAAGGTCTAAGGTATTCCCATCAGAGTGAGTGGAGGACTGTGTCCATTGGGTTAGGGCAAAAGATGAGGTTAGGTTGAAGTGTTGGGATGTAGCCGGGTGTTAACATTAATGGTGGTTAAAATCACCAAGAATGATAGTGGGTATTTCAGAGGAGAGAAAGTAGGGTAGCCAGGCAGAGAAGTCATCAAGAAAGCGCAACACTGGTCCAGGACAATAGATCACTGCAATCCTCAGAGAAATGCAAGAGAACAGCCGAATACAGTGAGTCTTCAAAGAAGAGAAGGATAGAGAGGGAGGGTGTGGAGGACTTTGAAGGGTTCTCACTGGGGATAGTTCTGGCGGGAGAGCGCTGCCTAGGAGACATCCCAATGCTCTCCCACCACTCTGCTACACAGCCAAATTCTTCCCCTGTGTCTGCGCATGCACTTTGCAAATCCTAGAAACCATACATCTGTTCCTCACTCAAGAATCTGAAGAAATCTCGGATGTACTGATCTCAGTCTCTTTCCTTCCAGTCACAGTGCTTTTCAGAGTTTATTTGACAGGCCTCCTTACCGCCTGAATTAACCCCAGAATGCTGCACCGCTGCACTGTAATCGCGTATGTTGCATAGGGTTGCCCATTTGTACTCGGGGGGCGAGTTTGACAATCTGTACCGCATGTCAAATTTTGCAGCCCACGTTAAAAATGCTGCAGCATGTGAACAGCCTTATTCGGCTGTTATTTTACAGTTCGTAGTGATGATAAAACTATGTCTCAGTCTCCTGCTTTTACTGTCCATGAACCTCCCATCTGAAATAGACCTGTTTCAGCATTAAAGTGTTACTAAACCCAGGGCCCTGCATTCACTATATCTGGTCTCCCACAGTACACACAACATGGGAATGCAATTTATTTTAGTAAATATAAACTGCTAAATACTTTTTATCATCAGCAGTTAGAGCAGTCTTGTGACTTCTATCAGTGTCCAGCCGAGCACTGGTTAAAGCTCGTAGGAGGAATTTTCTCTAGGAGGATGCAGAACCCCTGACCTCTGTGTGGACAGCGCTGGCTGGCCCTGTGTTGATCACATGCACTCTCCCAAGAAAGGAAAAAAAAAAAAGACAACTCTCTGGCAGTACACACCAAATTGAGCATGTGTAGTGTGTCCACATGATATGTCTTCTCAGGAGATAAGAGGAAGACGCTGGAAAAGGGGGGGATCAGAAAATTCTGGATCAAACAGCATTTTTACACAATGCAGAGGATTAACCCCTTAGGTTCCACAGTGATTATAACAAGCATACTTTACTGCATATACAGACTGATTTTACTGTTGTGGGTTTAGTAGCACTTTAAGTAGCTGTGCCTATTATTCCCAGCACCAGGTGTTTGTTTTCTATATGTATACATACTTATGAACCTTCAAAGGTTCAAAATTCATATAACCCCAATTCCAAAAAAGTTGGGGCACTGTATAAAATATACATAAAAAAAACAGGATGCAACAATTTGCAAACCTCAAAAACACAAATTTTATTCCCCATAGAAAATAGAACACATATTAAATGTTTAAGTGGAGAAAATGCTCCATTTTAAGTAAAGGTAATTTTGTGGTAACAGCAACACATATCAAAAAAAGTTGGGATGGGGCAACAAAAAGCTGGCAAAGTAAATGGTACTAACAAGGAAGAGCTGGAAGAACATTTTGCAACTGATTAGGTAAATTGGCAACCGGTCAATAACATGATTTGGTATAAAAAGAGCATCTTTGAGAATCGGAGTGCCACGACACACATGTTCTACTTTTACCCTTTTCTATTCTGTGTTGATGAGGGGAGTATTGGGCTGTGTTCACACAGAGCCCCTAGAGTGGTCACAGACAGCCCGTCAAATTGGGAACGTTGATTGAAATAATGTGTCCACCCTAATACATAGTTCCCTGAGCAGAGACAAGCAGTAAATACTTGTCTTCTGGTTAAACCACCATTTATCAGTGCAAAGCTAGACATTATTTATTTATTTCAGGTACTTATATAGCGCCGTCAATTTACGCAGCGCTTTTACATATATATTGTACGTTCACATCAGTCCCTAACCCTCAAGGGGCGTACAATCTAAGGTCCCTAACTCACATTCATACATACACATACTATGGACAATTTAGACAGGATTCAATTAACCTACCAGCATGTCTTTGGAGTGTGAGAGGAAACCAGAGTACCCGGAGGAAACCCATGCAGTCACAGGGAGAACATGCAAACTCCAGGCAGGTGGTGCTGTGGTTGGGATTCGAACCAGCGACCCTAGTGCTGCCAGGCGGAAGTGCTAACCTTTCAGCCACTGTGCTGCCCATACATACATCTTTCTTGTAATCATCGGGTCACTTAATTTAGTTCAAAAGCCCTTAAAATTTCATCCAGATTTGCTATATGAATGGGATTACAGATGTATTTAACGGGCTTCATTACAATTTCTCTCAAATGAAAACCACATTTACAGTTAGAATTTCAATTGTTCTAGAAAAGCTTTCCCGACACTGGTTGAAAACGTCAATTTGACCCTGCTGACCATTAGAAGATCAAATGAACATTGACAATTAAGAACAAAATTCTCCGGGTGTATGGCCAGCTTAAGTGTTGAGACTGTAGGAGCTGGAGCAATTGTCCTACTTTGTCACTGTAGTAGGAGGAGGCAATGGGTGCTCCCACAATTCACTGGTTTTCCACTTCGCAAAACTAACCTTTTTTTAAAAGAAACTAAAGACAACTCTGAATGTGAAGGGGTCCCCATATTACAGGGAGTATATGGTGAGAGAAATTCAGGAACTTTCTTTGACCTCCTTCTGAAATACTTTCCCTTCAAATGTTTTAGCACTGACCCACAGCAAGCATGCAAGGCGAGGGTGGCACTGACCAGTGATATCACTTTGAGTGCATGCTAGACACAAGTTAACTTCTTTATTTAAAAAATCATTAACATTATTGTTATATTCCACTAACAGTCATGGCTTTATTACCGTATTTTTCGCCGTATAAGACGCACCTGACCATAAGATGCACCTAGGTTTTAGAGGCAGAAAACAGGAAAAAAAAAATCTGAGCTAATGGACTGCAGACACAGTACAGGAGATGACCAGAGACTGCGGACACAGTACAGGAGATGACCAGAGACTGCGGACACAGTACAGGAGATGACCAGAGACTGCGGACACAGTACAGGAGATGACCAGAGACTGAGGACAGTACAGGAGATGACCAGAGACTGCGGACACAGTACAGGAGATGACCAGAGACTGCGGACACAGTACAGGAGATGACCAGAGACTGCGGACACAGTACAGGAGATGACCAGAGACTGCGGACACAGTACAGGAGATGACCAGAGACTGCGGACAGCACAGGGATGACCAGAGACTGCGGACAGTACAGATGACTGCTGACCTTTGGGGAGGTGGGGAGTGGGTACCTGAATTTGACAGGTACCCGCTCTTACTTTCGCAAAGTTTTTCTTTGATCTTACCTGTTCCTCGATCCAGCCGCGCGCTGTCTTCCCGGCTTCTGTAATGGCGCTCGGCATGACAGCCGGGTGCCCAGTGCGCATGAGCGAGAAGCACTTGCGCTTTGTGATTGGTCCGGCGGCTTCTGGGATCTGTCATGTGTCCCAGGTACCGCCTTACCATTCACAAAAAGCACCGCTTCTTGCGCATGCGCACTTGGGACCCGGCTGTCACGCACACTACAGAAGCCGGGAAGACAGCACGCCGCTGGATAGAGGAACAGGTAAGGTCCCACTGCAGAGCTGAGCGGCCGGCCCGGTATTCTGACACGGCCGCGGTGGAAATACCGGACCGGCCGCTCCATATTCGCTCTATAAGACGCACTGACATTTCCCCCCCCAGTTTTGGGGAAGAAAAAGTGCGTCTTATACGGCGAAAAATACGGTACTTTACACACACTTGTAAGCTTCAATTATTGAATAGCCAAAACATCCTTCTGATCCATTTGGATTCAATTTAGTCAAATTGAACCGATCGTCCAGGGCGAAAGTTATTGACTGTTTTGCTTTGATTGGTAGAACTGACATGCTACATTCATGAATATGATTGTATTTAGATTGATCATATAACAAGATTACATGGTGGAAACCGAGACGTGATTGATAACTTACAGTCGTAAATAATCGAAATCCATTTCCCCATGTGTGGCATATTTTATTTAGTTTATTTATTTCAGGTACTTTATATAGCGTCGTCAATTTAGACAGCGCTTTACATATATATATTGTACATTCACATCAGTCCCTAACCCTCAAGGGGTGTACAATCTAAGGTCCCTAACTCACATTCATACATACACATACTAGGGCCAATTTAGACAGGAGCCAATTTACCTACCAGCATGTCTTTGGAATGTGGGAGGAAAACTGAGTACTGGGAGGAAACCCACGCAAGCACAGGGAGAACATGCAAACTCCAAGCAGGAGGTGCTGTGGCTGGGATTCGAGCCAACGACCCTAATACTGCCTGGCGGAAGTGCTAACCATTTAGCCACTATACAGCATATTGACTGATTGAGTTGTCAACTATAGATTAGTTATTCCTATTGGAAGAAATTTGGGTAATTATCGAAGAGTGAATGGGCCCCCAGAACACAGAATATGGTTATTGGAAGCTAGAGCAAGGGGATGACTTCATCAGTGTCCTGCTTCTTTTTCATTGCTCCGTCAGGCTGGAGAAGGAGAAGAGATTAAAGAACTTGAGTCGTCATTTTTCCTAGTCGCCATGAAGATAGATGCATAACAATTTTTTTTTGTTGTTTTTGGGTTGGAGTATCACTTTAAGATGAAGTTACTGTGCATCTCCATAGATTTGTATAAGAATACAAACCAGCTGGAACACAGCAGTATAGAACAAGCAAAGTCTGAATGTGATTTGATGAGTTCCATCATAGGTGCCTGTCAACGCTGCAATAAAAGATTCTATTACAAATTCAAGATTTTTCCAATTTAAATGCCAAATACATGGCGGAAACCACTCCGAAATGGCTGTCAGCCTGTAATTATTTATGAATTTATTGTTCCCTTGGTTTCCTCTTTTAGCTGTCATGAAGCCTTCTTCATGTCAGGAGTCTGGCCCACTCCATGTATACTACTAGAGAGATGTCATTTGATTGGGATTTTGTAGGTATTCTTTATGGGACACTGCTCCAGGACTCTCCTGATTGTAAAGCAATTGTTTAACACATACAGGGCCCGCTATTGCCTATTATTATATAGTCTTTGATTGGCTGGAGCTTCTATCTGATGCACTGACTGTGCCGATGGGGACAATACTGCCATATGGTGTCTAAGGAGTTCTCAGTGGATGCTTATACCTGGTACGGTGTTGCACCTATTAAATGTGAGTGCATTAGTGTTTATCGTTGTGCAAATAAAAGGTTTTAAAAGGATAAAGCACTATGTTTAGTTTTTGTTTGAGGAATACTGCTGATCCAAGGTGTCTTTTGGAGTGAGCATTTTGGAGCCACAATTCAGCAAGTTGAACTTCAGAGTCCATATTGTTGGGACCAAAAGTGCAGTTAGACCAAACATTGTTGGAGGTGAGCAGATATAAGGTGGAGGATATAACGCACCTATTTCCTGTGGTAGTTGCACTTGGTGGTCACGGAAAAAAGGATTGTTCAAACAAGAATACTTTTTGGACTTTTCTCATAATTTTATATTATTTGTGATTTTTTTTTTTTTTTTTTTTTTTTTTTAATTCTTTTTGCATTTTTATTGTTTATGGGATTATTTATTTTTCACATTTATTATCATTTTTTAAATATATTTTTTGGTTTATGAATTGATACCATTTTCACTTTTAATTTCTTTAATTACAGTTTGATCATGATTGTGTAGCGCAGCACTGTTACTATATACACATTCTTTATGGGTATTGTACTAGCTTTGGTAAAGGATATAGCCAATAGTTGTAGAAACCCATTGTGTGTTGGAAGGCATGCATATCTTGGCATGAGATACGTTGTTACATAGCAACTAGCGTTACCTGTGCATTTAGTTTCTAATTTTAAATCCTGTGACCTGGTTCTTAATGTCACTGCACCTAATGGACAGGCTCATATTTCTCAGATTACTATACAGGCTCTTCAGGTACATTGTTTGATTGTTAAAGCTAAATTCTGGTTAGCATAAGAAAGCAGGTGCCCGCCGGTATATTTAGGATATAATGCATGTTTCATCTTGTAGAACCTTGGTAATTCTAAGATCAAGTTTCCTGGCCTAACTTGTGCTGGGGTGATGTGACCCATCTGTAGAAGTCCATTCATCTACATCTAACAGAAGACGCAAATAGAAGATTTGGACTACAGTTCTGAAAACAAAACTATAATATACAGTCAGGTCCATAAATATTGGGACATCGACACAATTCTAACATTTTTGGCTCTATACACCACCAAAATGGATTTGAAATGAAACGAACAAGATGTGCTTTAACTGCAGACTGTCAGCTTTAATTTGAGGGTATCTACGTCCAAATCAGGTGAACGGTGTAGGAATTACAACAGTTTGCATATGTGCCTCCCACTTGTTAAGGGACCAAAAGTAATGGGACAGAATAATAATCATAAATCAAATTTTCACTTTTTAATACTTGGTTGCAAATCCTTTGCAGTCAATTACAGCCTGAAGTCTGGAATGCATAGATATCACCAGACGCTGGGTTTCATCCCTGGTGATGCACTGCCAGGCCTCTACTGCAACTGTCTTCAGTTCCTGCTTGTTCTTGGGGCATTTTCCCTTCAGTTTTGTCTTCAGCAAGTGTAATGCATGCTCAATCGGATTCAGGTCAGGTGATTGACTTGGCCATTGCATAACATTCCACTTCTTTCCCTTAAAAAACTCTTTGGTTGCTTTTGCAGTATGCTTTGGGTCATTGTCCATCTGTACTGTGAAGTGGCGTCCAATGAGTTCTGAAGCATTTGGCTGAATATGAGCAGATAATATTGCCCGAAACACTTCAGAATTCATCCTGCTGCTTTTGTCAGCAGTCGCATCATCAATAAATACAAGAGAACCAGTTCCATTGGCAGCCATACATGCCCATGCCATGACACTACCACCACCATGCTTCACTGATGAGGTGGTATGCTTAAGATCATGAGCAGTTCCTTTCCTTCTCCATACTCTTCTCTTCCCATCACTCTGGTACAAGTTGATCTTGGTCTCATCTGTCCATAGGATGTTGTTCCAGAACTGTGAAGACTTTTTTAGATGTCGTTTGGCAAACTCTAATCTGCCCTTCCTGTTTTTGAGGCTCACCAATGGTTTCCATTTTGTGGTGAACCCTCTGTATTCACTCTGGTGAAGTCTTCTTTTGATTGTTGACTTTGACACACATACACCTACCTCCTGGAGAGTGTTCCTGATCTGGTCAACTGTTGTGAAGGGTGTTTTCTTCACCAGGGAAAGAATTCTTCGGTCATCCACCACAGTTGTTTTCCGTGGTCTTCCGGGTCTTTTGGTGTTGCTGAGCTCACCGGTGCATTCCTTCTTTTTAAGAATGTTCCAAACAGTTGTTTTGGCCACGCCTAATGTTTTTGCTATCTCTCTGATGGGTTTGTTTTGTTTTTTCAGCCTAATGATGGCTTGCTTCACTGATAGTGACAGCTCTTTGGATCTCATCTTGAGAGTTGACAGCAACAGATTCCAAATGCAAATAGCACACTTGAAATGAACTCTGGACCTTTTATCTGCTCATTGTAATTGGGATAATGAGAGAATAACACACACCTGGCCATGGAACAGCTGAGAAGTCAATTGTCCCATTACTTTTGGTCCCTTAACAAGTAGGAGGCACATATGCAAACTGTTGTAATTCCTACACCGTTCACCTGATTTGGACGTAGATACCCTCAAATTAAAGCTGACAGTCTGCAGTTAAAGCACATCTTGTTCGTTTCATTTCAAATCCATTTTGGTGGTGTATAGAGCCAAAAATGTTAGAATTGTGTCGATGTCCCAATATTTATGGACCTGACTGTATATATTTTTGTAATGCAGTTAGACATGTCAAGTTTTTAAAGGAGAAATGTGGCCAAAGCATTTTTGGCTAAACTTCTATGGATCAATCCTGACTTTACAGTTGTGGTCCACTCGGATCCCTGAACTGACAACTGGCTCAGCCACTCAGCGATCTGCTGAGAGCCTGAGTCAGCCGCTTCTGCTTCCTCCACAACCCAGCGCTGCAGGGGCAGAGCGGAGAGTCAGTGCTCTCTGCTCACTAAAGGCTGAGAATTGAGCAACCAGTTCTCAGAAGCAGCAGGGGACACCTAGATAGGTTTGTGTGTTTTTTTTTTTTTTTTGAGATCCCCACTCAGGGATAAAACTACTGTAACCTTTTACCACCTGCCCCTCTGACCTAGGCTGATAATTTTTTTTTTTTTCCCCTTTTACCCGGTGTAACTAGCAATCCCCACCAGTCCCTCATCCAGGTCCCACGATCCAGCAATGCAGTGGTACTGTGAGACCACAAGTCCCCTACCATTTCCCTGTGACAATATTGGCCCATCTCTTGAGAGGGCCCTGCCGGCGGCCATCCAATGTGAAGTGTCTATGTATTGTGAACACCAGGGACGAACTGACCATTTGGAAACTCGGGCACTTCCCGAGGGCCCGGGGTCAGTAGGGGGCCCCATGAGATGCCCCTGGTACCTTTTTCATAGGCTTTTTTGAGTTTGGGCAAGGACACAGGGGCCCCATGATCCCCTATTGCCCGAGGCCCCATGAGTTGTCAGTCCGCTCCTGGTGAACACCCACAGAAGCAGGAGGGAAACAAAAGACTAAGGGCTGAAGTGTCACCTGACTGCTGCTTAAAGGTATAGTTCACCTTTACCAAGAAACTGTGTGTGTTTCTTGGTAAATAAGGGTGTCTGTAGCTAAAAACAAACTGCAGCCTTGACCAAAGTTGGATAATGTCCTTGCTGTAGGTATATGATCTATATTACTTTAGGTCCTATTCACACCGGTGGGCTGTGGTAACGTGGTGAAGTGATGTGCACATGATGAGCACATGCATTGTGGTGTGTTGCTGAAAATGCTGCATGCACAATTTCTGGTTTCGTTGTGTTGTGTTCGGCAGCCCATTCAAATGATTAGGCTTCCCTAATGCAATGCAGGTTAACTCACAATACAATGGACATTAACACTTGTGCATTTAACACAGTTTAGCATACTGTGCTAGTTACATATTTAGTTAGGCTGAGAAAAGACAAAAGTCCATCCAGTTCAACCATTAATAAAAAAAAAAGTTATAATCCTATACCCACAGTTGATCCAGAGGAAGGCAAAAAAAAAACCCAGCAAAGCATGATCCAATTTGCTCCTGCAGGGAGAAAAATTCCTTCCTGATCCCCCGAGAGGCAATCGGATATTCCCTGGATCAACTTTACCTATAAATGTTAGTATCCAGCTATATTCTGTGTATCTTAGAAAGAATCCAGGCCTTTTTTAAAGCAATCCACTGAGTTGGTAAGAACCAACTCTTGAGGGAGTCTATTCCACATTTTCACAGCTCTCACTGTGAAGAAATCTTTCCGTGTTTGGAGATCAAATTTCTTTTCCTCCAGACGTAAAGAGTGCTCCCTTGTCCTCTGTGATGACCTCAGGGTGAATGACTCTACACAGAGTTCACTATATGAACCAATTATGCATTTATACATGTTGATCATATCCCCCCTTAATCTCCTCTTCTCAAGAGAGAATACATTCAGTTCCTCTAATCTTTCCTCATAGCTGAACTCCTCCATGCCTCTTATCAGTTTGGTTGCCCTTCTCTGTACTTTCTCCAGTTCTCCAATATTCTTTTTGTGAATTGGTGCCCAAAACTGAACTGCATATTCCAGATGAGGTATTACTAATGATTTGTACCGGGGTAATATGATATCTCTCTCTATGGAGTCTATACCTCTTTTAATACAAGAGAGGATTTTGCTCACTTTAGAAGCCGCAGCTTGGCATTGCATGCCATTATTTAAAGCGGAGTTCCACCTGAAAAGGAAAAAAAAAAAAAAAGTCAGCAGCTACAAAAACTATAGCTGCTGACTTTTAAAATACAGACGCTTACCTGTCCCTCGATCCAGCGGTGTCCTCCCCGGACGCCTTGTATTCCTGGCGCTGGCATCTTCAGCCTTCTCTCCCTGGCGCCTAGGCGTTTGCAGTGGAAGTGGGAGCAGGTACCTGTCAAATTCAGGTAGCCCCCCTCTCTCCCCAAAGGTGACAATCCTTAATGGGGAGTTGGGGGACAAAGGCTTAAAGCTGAACTTTCCCTTTTGGGTGGAGCTCCGCTTTAAGCTTGTGATCTACCAGAACTCCCAGATCCTTCTCCATCATTGATTCCCCCAGTTGTACCCCCCCCTCCAGTATGTATGATGCATGCATATTCTTAACCCCAAAGTGCAGAACCTTACATTTATCAACATTAAACCTCATTTGCCACATAGTTGCCCAATTAAACAGTGCATTGAGATCGGCTTGTAAGTTGGAGACTTTCTGTAAGGACGTTATTCCATTGCACAGCTTGGTGTCATCTGCAAAGACTGAAATGGTATCGTTTATAAATATATTAAAAAGTAAGGGTCCCAACACTGAACCTTGTGTGAATGGGCCTTTAAGGTAAGCACTGCAATAATGATGTATGGTCACTGAAAATATACTTTCCTTTAATAATCTGGTTACCATTTTCAGTAGGATAGCCTAGAGAAAGGTGAAATTCAATTTGCATTCTGTGGGGATTAAAAGCCTAACTCGATTTGTTGCGTTTTGAAAATGTGTAATGAGAGGATTTAAAAGAAATGTATTTCATTAGATTTGCAAACCAAATTCTTGTCCTGGCTGTGTAAAACCCATGATCAGTGTACAGAATCTCAGGCTTTAAGTCAAGCCGAGGGATACACAACCAAGTGGGCTTCGGCGGCTGCCTGTGGATAAGCTTTGATCAGATGGTGCCATGTCTGGAACAAGGGTGGCTGATGGGATTAAGTTCACAATTTGAAAGCCTTTTCATTGCTGGTCTGATGAACAGGGAAGACGTGGTAACAGGTGCAGGCGGTATAAACTACAGAACTGACTCCAAGCCATATTGCTGTGGTGTATACAGGACCTGCTGTGACACTTACCTGTCATTAGTGCAAGTAATATCTGTTGTTTTATTTTGGCTGTTTTAAAACACAAGGCCTCCTGTATGTATGTGTAGAAAATTGTTCTATATAATTTCCCATAGCAGCACATTTACACATTTCATTCCTTCATTTTCAAAGCTGCTCTGAAAAAATAACAGTTGGAAGTTGGTTGGTTGCAACACTCCTCTTTTAGAATATCTTTTTTTTGTTTGAAAGAATAAAATTAAACAATCAAAAATCCCCACACTACTCCAATAAAGAAATTTTAAGAGCTGCTCACATAAAGAATGTGCAGTCACAACACATTATTAAAATACTAAATGTGCAATATACTGAAGCGCTACACTTTGGAAATATATATATATATATATATATATATATATATATATATATATATATATATATATATATATATATATATGTGTGTGTGTGTGTTAACATATCCTTTTTACAGAAACACAATAAAAAATATATTCGCGCATGTGTACTGTATATACCACACAATATTTAAGTATATATAAACCCTCACCTTGTAAAACAAACCATTCAGTTTAAAGTATAAATGAAAGGCAAAACATTTGTGTATAAGTTAAAAAAAAATTATAAACATAATTTTTTTTTTTTTTTATAAGTTATCACATTCTGTTCTCCGCTGCATAAGGAGGTAGGTGAGGAGAAACTTCAGCACACTGATCTTCTCAATGATTAACTGTGCAGGGAAAGGGAGGGATACATGTCAGTACAAGTCTGATCATTGGATTAGCTCCCAGCACAGCCAGAACACAGACCATGCACTCTCATGCTTGGTGTGGTCAGTTTTTAATAGAAAAGCAGAGGGGCTGGCAGGAACGCCAGGGATTTCACACGAAGGAATAAATACAAATATAAAATGATACTTTTTTCATACAAGTACATGGTACAGCAGGCATATCAGGAATATGAAATGTTAGGTTTACATATTCCCAACAATGTGTGCAGATGCAATTCTTACATCAGCTATATAAAGTGTATAAAGGTGAGTTCAGCGTATTATTCCAGTGCATAACATCCGTGTGACATCAGACTTCAGTGTATCAAAGCAATCTTCACCGTGACCAGAACAAAACACTTCTCCAATGACCCGTACACACCACTGCAGTGCAATAATGGCTATACTCTCACAACAAAGATAAAAATTCTGCAAGGTTTGCTTGGTTTGTGTTTTGAGAATAATCACCTTTTATGCACTTTATATGTTTGATGTAGGAATTGCTTCTGCACATGGTTGGGAATTAATATTGTGCGATAGATGCACTTATATTCACTTATATATATATATTTTTTTTAGATTATTTTATTGTTTTTGTACAAGGATTTATTAGCATGTATATATTTACAAAGTGTAGCTCTTCACTATATCGCACATATCACCTTTTTGTGTGATTTGTGGTTATAATAGCAAAGAGTTACTGATCATGCTGGTATTTGTTAGCATATCTCAAGGGTCACATTGTATGCAGTCATTGTCTCTCATTTAGATTGGTGGCTGGACTGCAGCATTCAGATGCAGCTAAATACCACATCTGGATGCAGCAACACTCTGTGCTATAGCCACATACAAACTAGACAAGTGGTTGTTCCCAATTTGTGTGCGTCCAGAACCGCCATACCCTGACAGAAACTGTCCTGTGCCCTGGCGGGTCAGAGCCCCTAATTGCAGGTAAACATTAATCTGAATAGAAATTGGGTACAAATCTGGCCATGGCTGATCACACACAGAGTGTGCACATAGGTAGTTTCTCAGCTGTCAAGAATCACAGATTCTTGTTGGCAGCTCTACGTGTGAGCGGGCAAAGCAAACTTGCAGGATATATCAATTAAACCTTTGTACATCAAGAAAAATAGTAAGCTGCAAGCAGACTTGGTGTGTGTAATAAATATTGTGTATAAAACATGCTGTGTTAAAAAAATTAAAAATTACACATTTATCAGTTACCGTATTTTTCGCTCCATAAGACGTACTTGACCATAAGACACACCTAGTTTTTAGAGGAGGAAAACAAGAAAAAAAATATTCTGAACCAATGAACTGCAGAAATGACCAGAGACTGCGGCACGTACTGCAGGAGATGACCAGAGACTGCGGACCTTTTGGGGGGGTGAAGTGGAAGTTGTCCTCCCTCCCCATAGTTTTTTGGGACACGTGACGAGCTATTCACTCAAGACTACGGGGCCATTCACAAAGCTCAGCGCTTTTCGCGCATGCGCAGTGGGCAGCCGGCTGTGAAGCCCCAAGCTGTCACAGCCGGGTGCCCACATTGAAGGTGCCATCGCCAGGGAGAGAAGACGCAGCTGGTGAAACCAGCGGGGATGAGGCCACCGCTGGACCGAGGAGCAGGTTCTGCTGCACAGAAGAGCCAAGCGCCCAGCCTGGTATTCTAACTCGGCGGCAGCGACGGGGGGAATACCGGGCCGGCTGCTCCATATTCACTCCATAAGACACATGGACATTTTTCCTCATTGTTTTAGGGAAAAAAGTGCATTTCATGGAGTGAAAAATACGGTAATTTAATTTTTTTATACATGTTTTAGGTCCCATTCACACGGGCGCATACTGTAATCCATAATCAAACCATGCAACATGCTTACTGTGCCATTATTTCCTAATGGCACCTTAAACATAATGCAATTTTGCCACGATTGTCGGGTGACAATACACACGAAAATCTCAGCAAAAACTTGCAGCGCCAGAGGAGTCTGGCTCTGTGCCAAAATTAGGTGCATGAGCTTCTTTGGCGCATTTTTAGAGCGGAGGGAGGCCCATTTAAAAATGAATGGTTCCACTTCAGAAATGAGCAAAGAAACCCAATGCTGCAGTGTTGCTCAGGTGTGAACAAGGCCTTATACACAAAGTTGCAGGTAGACATACTGTAGCAGTACACATATATTGTCTCTTTTGCCAAAATTGTGTTTTAAAAGGATACCTTGGTCACAAGCCTGGCTGAACTGCACAGGAAAGTTGTTAACTTCTACTGCAGTAGCATCAGCACAGCATGAAGGAAAATGCTCTCTCAGACTGGTGATTGCACACTGAAGGAGCAGCTGCACACTGGCAAGTCATTTATCCACTTTCTCCTGTCAGTGTGTCCTTTTTGACACATTCAGGCTACGTTCACACTAGCTTTCTCAGTAGGTGTCAGACAGGCATTTTGGAAGCGTTTTTAACGCTTCTCAAACGCCTATGAAAATTCTGCACATGGCAGCACACAGTGCTGTTCACACGGAAGCGTTAGCGTCACGTCGCGGCAAAACTGACACCTCTGGTCGAGTCAGGAGGAGTTAAAGCCTCCCATTGAAATCTATGGTGCCACTCCGCAAACGCCTGGCAGGCGTGTGCGGTTGCGAGGCGTTTGTGGCGCGTTAATACCATTTAAACTTCATTATAGGAGTTTGTGGTGCGGTTTTAATGCTTGGCAAACGCCTATCAACCACCTCAAAACCACGCATAGGGTATTTGGGAGCATTTGCGGAGCGTTAAAATCACTTCATAAATGCATGTCAAACGCTATAGGGGCATTTGGCAAGAGTTAGAAATAAAGTCAAGTGTGAACGAACCCTTACACTGTAGCAGAGCCTGATTGGCTCTAGATGGCATCCACCATTTACATTCTAAAAGCTGCTATGCAGAGGGCTGATATTAAAACAAATTCTGCTACTTGTTGCAATTAAATTACATTTAAAGCTGAAAGTGAAGCCAGGCTGTCTGTAAAAGTACACCTGTCGGGAGTGCCATAAATACACTGCTCAAAACAATTAAAGGAGCACTTTAAAAACACATAAGATCTCAATGGGGAAAAATATTCTGCTGGATATCTGTACTGATATGGATTGGGTAATGTGTTAGGAAGATAAGGATGTCCCATCGTCTGATGGAAATTTAAAATGATCAACCTACAGAGGACTGAATTCAAAGACACCCCGAAAATCAAAGTGAAAAAAATGATGCAGCAGGTTAGTTCATTTTGCTCAAATTTCATTGCAGCAACTCAAAATGGTACTCAGTAGTTTGTATGGCCCCCTTGTGCTTGTATGCATGCCTGACAGTTTTGGGGCATGTTCCTAATAAGACGACGGATGGTGTCCTGAGGTATTTCCTCCCAGATCTGGACCAGGTCATCATTGAGCTCTTGGACAGTCTGAGGTGCAACATGGCATCGTCGGATGGACCGAAACATGATATCCTGGAGGTGTTCTATTGGATTTAGGTCAGGCGAGAGTGAAGGCATTTCAGTGGTATCATCATCATCCTCCAGGAACTGCCTGCATACTCTCGCCACATGAGGCCGGGCATTGTCGTGCACCAGGAGGAACCCAGGACCCACTGCACCAGTGTAGGGTCTGACAATGGGTCCAAGGATGTCATCCCGATACCTAATGGCAGTCAGGGTGCCATTGTCTAGCCTGTAGAAGTCTGTGCGTCCCTCCATGCCTGCTCAGACCATCACTGTCCCACCACCAAAGCGGTCATGCTGAATGATGTTGCCGGCAGCATAACGTTCTCCATGGCTTGTCCAGACCCTTTCACACCTGTCACATGTGCTCAGGGTGAACCTGCTCTCATCTGTGAAAAGCACAGGGTGCCAGTGGCGGACCTACCAATTCTGGTGTTTAATGGCAAATGCCAATCGAACTCTATATTTGCTGGACAGTGAGCACAGGACCCACTAGAGGACGTCGGGCCCTCAGGCCACCCTCATGAAGTCTGTTTCTGATTGTTTGGTCAGAGACATTCACACCAGTGGTCTGCTGGAGGTCATTTTGTAGGGCTCTGGCAGTGCTCATCCTGTTCCTCCTTGCACAAACAAGCAGATACCAGTCCTGCTGGTGGGTTAAGGACCTTCAACGGCCCTGTCCAGCTCTCCTAGAATAACTGCCTGTCTCCTGGAATCTCCTCCATGCTCTTGAGACTGTGTTGGGAGACACAGAAAACCTTCTGGCAATGGCACTTATTGATGTGCCATCCTGGAGGAGTTGGACTGCCTGTGTACCTCTGTAGGGTCCAGGTATCGCCTCATGCTACCAGTAGTGACACTGACCCTAGCCAAATGCAAAACTAGTGAAAAACAGGATGAGTAGGGAAAAAAATGTCAGTGGCCTTCACCTGTAAAACCATTCTTGTTTTGGGGGTCATCTCATTGTTGCCCATCTAGTGCACCTGTTGTTAATGTCATTAACACCAAAGCAGCTGAAACTGATTAACAATCCCCTCTGCTATTTAACTGACCAGATAAATATCCCAAGAATTGACTTGGCTTGATGATATACTCTGATTAAAAAGTGTCCCTTTTAATTTTTTTGAGCAGTGTAATTAAACTCCAAGAATAAGGCAAAATGTACCCTTGCAGCGGACCTCCCCTGGCACGGTGAACTGAGTCAGAAGTGGGAGTGGGTACCTGTCAAAACCAGGTACCCGCTCCCCCCTCCCCTCCTCAAAAGGTGCCAAATATGGCAGTGGGGGGGGGGGAGGCAAACAAGCGGAGCTTCCACTTTTGAGTGGAACTCCGCTTGAATTATCTACCTTACGTACTGACTCACTTTGACCTGCTCCTGCACTTCCCCCCTTCTCGCTTCCACTCTGGGCTATGACCATTCCCTCTGTGTCAGCATGTACAGTGCAGTGATATCAACCCTCCATTGCATGTGGAAAAGGCAGGTGTGTGACCATGGCTGGGAGCAAGTTAGAGAGGGGTCTCCGCGGGACTAATCGCATGTCAGAGAGACTGCTGGAGTGAGGAAAAAGTTTCCTTTTTACTCCTTATTATTCTACCTCTGGTCAAAATTGAGCATTTTGGGGTGGGACCTCACTGTAATGGTACATTTTGCCTAATTCTTCACTGAGACAAGTTGGTGGCTTCCTATGCTTGGCTTGATGGGTAGACAGAGGAACAGTTTATCTTCTCTGATGATGCAGACAGTTGTATAGAAGGTCGATCATTTAAAAGTAGCAGTGGTTTCTGTAAATATTGAGAAGGGAAAGCATTGCTTTAGAGCCCAATTCCATCTACAAAGAAAAAGAAACCTTACCCCTTGTCTCTCCCATTGTCAGGAAAACAAATGTGTTCTTTTTTTCTTTTACTTTATTTTTAATACTCCACTTTTTAATACTCCTTACCTAGCAAGGATGGCTAGCAACATATGCTGTCATATCAGTGATATATACAATTTCTCAAGCCAGTTGTCAACACAACCATTTTAAAAAGGATCAAATGAGAATAATCACTGCTGCTAATTTTAACTGTCACTTTTCTCTAACAAAGTATAAAGCAGGTATGAAAAAAGCTAGTCATAAATGAACAAAATTGTTCATCGAACACCTTTATATTAAAAGAATCAAAAACAAAAAAAAAACCTTTTGCTTCAATACTCTCCTTCTGCCTCATGCTGTTCCCCACAGAAACTCTGTTTTGTGCAATAGAAGCCACAGTCTCACTCACAGTTTCCAATCGCATGACAAGTCATACCCTATTGTCTGCTATGGAACTGTTCAAATCCGTGCGACTTCAACTCTTTTGAAAGTAGTTCCTGCACTACTCTTTGCGATTTCAGGTGCAACTTGCATAGACATCTGTGTGTGAAATCGCATCCAAAGTCACGCTGACATGCAGTAAAAGGTTTTTTTTTTTGTTTTGTTTTTGATTCTTTTAATATAAAGGCGTTCGATGAACAATTTTGTTCATTTATGACTAGCTTTTTTCATACCTGCTTTACACTTTGTTAGAGAAAAGTGACAGTTAAAATTAGCAGCAGTGATTATTCTCACTTGATCCTTTTTAGAATGGTTGTGTTGACAACTGGCTTGAGAAATTGTATATATCACTGATATGACAGCATATGTTGCTAGCCATCCTTGCTAGGTAAGGCTGTCTGTATGATCTATAGAAATCTGTGGAAAACTTACTCTGTATAGTCATATTCCTAATTACTGAAAATCCTTTGGTCTTAGAAGCAGTACTTTGGTTCCTTTGCCCTAATCATTTGCAAGCCTCATCCTGTTACAGTGTATTATAGCTTTGCAGATGGATCAAGGTCTGTTCATTAGAGCAGGTCTCCAGGTTAGAGATAAGAGGATCACAGCAGTCATCTGTTGTATCTGTTAATGAGCCGCTGAAAAATCTCCCTTTTTATTAAACTTTGATATTGATTTTTGTCACCATGTCATACAGCAGATGAACAGAGGAGGATTTGTCATTGGGATTTTGTCTGATTTTTTTTTTTTTTTTTTCACATCAAGATGGTGACTGCTTTCAACATTAATGTCTTATGTATATGGCCTCAAGTGTAAAATTCCTGGTGCTTTTCTGCACCCAGGAAGCAGCAGGAATCTTGCTTTGTGTCTTTTAAGGTTCTTTGCAGCAAACCCAAGGACGCAATGAAACATCTCTAGTGTATTAACCACTTAGCCTCCAGAGGATTTTCCCCCCTTCCTGACCAGGCCATTTTTTGCAATACGGCTGCGTTACTTTAACTGACAATTGCTCGGTCATGCAACGCTGCACCCAAATGAAATTTGCGTCCTTTTTTTTCCTCCCACAAATAGAGCTTTCTTTTGGTGGTATTTGATCACCTCTGCCTTTTTTTACTTTGCACTATAAACTAAAAAAGACCAACAATTTTGAGGAAAAAAAACTATATTTTTGACTTTTTGCTATTAAACATGTCCAGTAAAAAAAAAATTAAAAACCATTTTTGTCATAAATTTAGGCCAAAATGTATTCTGCTACATGTCTTTGCTAAAAATAAATCCCAATATGAGTAAATTGGTTTACGTGAAAGTTATAGTGTTTACAAATGGAAACTGGAATTTATTTTTCACTAGTAATGGCAGCAATCAGCGACTTATAGCAGGACTGTGGCAGACATTCTGACACTGGGGGGAACTGACTTGGTGTCGCTGGCATCCCCCAGTGACATCAATACAGTGATCAGTCCTAATAAAAAGCACTGACACTGTACTAATGGCACTGGGCAGGATGGGATTAACATGTGGGGCGATCAAAGGGTTAACTGTGTTCTGTGCTGTTTCTCAGTATGCTGTGTGAGTGCTTTCCACTGTAAACAAACGAGATACCTGTGCTCAAATCCCAAAAGCTAGTGCATGCATTTATCCATCAGGTGCTAAAGGGGTGTAACCACATATTAACACTAGAAATTCTGAAGGACCCCCTGCACGCTGGTATATACCCTTTCAAGCAGACTCTGCAATAAATAGGGATATTTTTAGTTCACACATATTGCAATACATGCTTGTTGTATTGTTGGGTCAGTAGCCAGACCTGAACTATATAGCTCTCCCCCATTGTGTCTTTTCCCCTATGTTAGCATTGTGTCCACAGTAGCATTTGTATAGGCAGAGCAGAGTAGGACTGGCCATAGAGGGATTACTCTGACGCAGTTGGCCAGCTTAAGCATGTATTGCAATATGTGTGAACTAAATATCCCTATTTTTTGCATAGTCTGCTTGAAAGGGTATATACCAATGTGCAGAGGGTTCTTAAGAATTTCTAGCGCTTTCCACTGTAAGCACACTGCTTTGTATGGCTCTGCTATGCAGAGCCATACAAAGCAGTGTGCAGGAGCTGAGAGGGGAGAGATCTGTGTTGTTTATAAACAGGTCTCTCCTCCGTCGGAGATACTCGGAGATCACTGGCAGCCGGTGAGTAATCACTGGCTGGGACCTTTTTTTGACAATCACTGCATTTCACCTTTGACCTCGTGTTTTAGCAATATTTGTTTGAATGGAAAAGGCCTAATTTGACTTAAACCCTTTTAAACAGCACATTGGCAGTGACTTCTTTTCCGTTGATAGGTTCAGTTGCTCTGCTCTGCTGGTAAACTGCGGACTTTGTACTGATCTTCTTTCTCGTTATTTATTTAATGTTTTTATTCAGGGATTTGTTTGGTTACATCATAGGTGCAATTAATGCACAGTAGCCAAGAGCAGAGCGTGGCAGGACAGCTATCTGTAATTCTCCATCACCTGGCAACAAATGCTGCTCAGCAAACATTCTGCTTGTTTTATGGCTTACTCACCTCTCTCATACCACTGGGTACTGTCTTTCCTACTCCCCTTATGCTCATCACTACCTCTGGGTTTATTTGACTATGAACTGCGTACACAGCCTGGCATTTTTATTGTACTACAGAATTAGAAAGCAGACCACATAGTTCTATTTATAAAAGATGCAACTGTTGTAGGGTCTGTATACACCAATGTGTTTTATTGTAGGTTTCACCCAAGCAAGGCTTAGTTGTGGTCAGGGTGGATTTGATTTAAATCAAACGGCTTTAAATCACGATTTAAATCACTAGTCAGTAAGGCTTGATTTAAATCCTAGTTTTCTACATAAAGACTAATTCTTGCTGGTATAACTTTAATATGCAAGTAGATGAAGATTTTTAGAATAACAACTTTTCATATTAGTTTTTTTATCCCCAGTTTAATAGGTTAATCATTCATATTTGGACACCTTTTCTGTCGTACTTAGGAAGGAGAAAAAAAATCATTACCTTAATAATAACAATTTAAATAGATTTATTCAACTGAAACAATAACATTCCAGCATATGTCATTTGCTTAAACATCCATGTTTGTTAACTAATTTGGCTAAACAAAATATATATATTTTAAGAAACTTAGACTGTCAGCCCCTTCCTCCTCCCACTTAGTTTCACTTTCTTCTTGTGCAGATCTATTCCACTCCAAACAATCAGAAACATATTGTTTCTATTCTCTTCACTGAACTTCTTGAAACTTAGCACTGAAGGGGTTGATTCTGTATTCATAGGTTTGTAGAAGTTAGGATTAAGGTCTTTTTCTTAACTCTGTTCATGTTATAACATTTTTGCTGTGAAGAAGAGGCATGTGATCTCCGCTGAGTCAAATTCAGTTTTGAGAACTGCAAAAGTAAACCAAGCATCTGTGATAATATCTTGTAGGCAGAGAAACTGCCCAATAATCTTACAACAACCTCTGGAAGAGCATGACATTGTGAATGGATTCATGGAATTTATTTACCAAAAAAATTAAACATATACAGCCTTATTCTACATAATTAAAAAACTAATCTTTATTTCATGATGGAATAACTTTTGGATGGTAATATATTTTCCGCAAAAAGCATGGTATTTAATAAAATCCAATTTAAATTAAAAAAATCCAATTTGTTTTTTTTTTTAAATCATTGATTTTTATCCACCCTGGTTGTGGTCCGTACTAAACTCATTGGTTGAGCAAAATGTGTCGAGGAGTGATTATTTGGACAGGGTAATCTTGATTTCAAATGTTGTTCTTAGGGTACCAAAAAGTTGCAGACCCCAAGAAATTCATAGAAGAGGAGAGAAAGCTGGGGGAAGGCAGGAGAGCCTTTATAGTGCAGTATGGTCTAGGATCACAATACAGAAGATACTTGGTACAATCAAATAAAAAATAAAAAAAAAAGGCTTTTGTAACTTTCCTTAATGAAACTCACAATAAATGCTTAGTGGTCCCCGCTCAGGCTGCAAGTTCCAATGACTTGGATGCCGCTGACTAGTGACGGTGCAGGCCAGGAGCGGACTGACAACTCATGGGGCCCCTGGGCAAAAGGGGATCATGGGGCCCCTGTGTCCTTGCCCAAACTCAAAGCCTATGAAAAAGGTACCAGGTCTCATGGGGCCCCCTACTGACCCTGGGCCCTCGGGCAGTGCCCGAGTTTCCAAATGGTCAGTCCGCCCCTGGTGCATCGTGAAGAAAGGTTCGCCCAGACCCAAAACACGCTATAGAAATAGGAAGAGACACACCTCACCCACCCCGAATGGTTAGAAAATTAAAGCAGCCTTGATTCATCTAAGCCATGCCCCTAACAGGGCTTGGTCATGGAGGCTGGATGAACCATGTTGGGGGCATGGCTTGGATGAATCGAGCTATGGCTGCTTTTGCCAGACTATCTCTTTCTATTTCTACAGCGTTTCATTAATGAGGTTGCAGATTACTATATGGAAATGGCATGTTGCAACCTATTTTCACCACTTGTGGAGAATATAACTTTCTCCACTCAGAATTTTAGCTCTTTCAGATGTCCAGTCCTTGTTTCATGTGCGGATTAAACTTGATGTATTATATTTGGTGTGTAATACAATTTTCCTTGCACGAAGAAAGAGCAATATCCTGGATCTTTCTTCACAGTATCTCTCCGTACCATTGACACTAAAGACCCACTGTCCTGTGGCTGCCTTCATCCACTTTTTATTTTTTTAACTGCATCAAGTTGGTGGGATCATGGACTGCCAGTTGTGATGCCGTTGCTGGATACCTCAGAGTGTGGCTTTGTTTCTTGGATTTTTTACAATATGTAGTGGAAAACCATGCAAGAAAGAGAACATAAGAATGTTATGCGCATCACATACCAGTGCTGATTTTCTTTTTTTAATCACCTTGGGTCTCTGTGGGGGGGGGGGGTAGTGTTTCAATGTACATGATGTAAACTTTTTGTTAAAGCGTATCAAAACCTAAGAACAAACTGTTACAGGAACCCTGTTGCTATACTGAAGTTTCCCAGGAAAACTATGACTGTAAAAGAGAATGAGTATTGGCCTCTCCTGCCACCTTGGCACTAGACACCCCAACTTCACGAGAAGTTATCCCACAAAGCTCCCATAAGCATGCACACAAGAGTTACATTGTTCCCAGATATTGAGAATACATCCGGGCTGTATGTTGTATGGCACCTGGGCTGTGCAGTGTATATATTAAAATAACAATTATGAAGAGCATTGGGCAATTGTTTTTAACTGTGGTACTTTAGTTCCACTTTAAGCTAGGGATGCACTGAAATGAAAATTCTGGTGCTGAAACCGAAAATTCAGGATGCACTTGGCCGAAAACTGAAATGGACACTGACATTGGCAGCGAACCGGTGTAGTGATCTGTCATCGGCTGTGTCCCGTGGATCGCGCCGGAGGGTTTAAGCTCGGCCGTCATTGTACAATAGGCCGGGTGGGAAGAAGCTGAAGTGTGTCAGGTGCACAGGCTGTGAATGGGATGGGTGTCAGGTGCACAGGTGCCACCATCTTATGCACAGCCTGCACAACTGACATCCATCCCATACACAGATTACGCACCTGACACCCTACCCATGCACAGCCTGCGCAACTGACCCCCATGCCATGCACAGCCTGCGCAACTGACCCCCATGTCATGCACAGCCTGCGCAACTGACCCCCATGCCATGCACAGCCTGCGCACCTGACCCCCATCCCATGCACAGCCTGCACACCTGACCCCCATCCCATGCACAGCCTGCGCACCTGACCCCCTTTCCATGCACAGCCTGCGCAACTGACCCCCATCCCATGCATAGCCTGCGCACCTGACCCCCTTTCCATGCACAGCCTGCACACCTGACCCCCATCCCATGCACAGCCTGCGCACCTGACCCCCATCCCATGCACAGCCTGCGCACCTGACCCCCATCCCATGCACAGCCTGCGCACCTGACCCCCATCCCATGCACAGCCTGCACACCTGACACCCTGACAGCCTTCTGTAGTAGGAGGGGTCAGCACAACACACATCTCTCCCCGGTCAGAACAAAGAGGGGTGGAACCAAGATGCAGCAGAACTCTCTTAATCTCCTCTCCTCTACAGTACTGGCCAAAGGACACTTTCGGCACCTTATCACTTGTTTTTTTTTATATCGCCAAAATGCCAATAGGGCTTATTTCGGATGAAACAATTCGGCAACCGAAATTTCGGTGCATCCCTACTTTAAATTGATGAGCTTTTTTTTGAAAGTTTTAATGTATATTGCAAATCCTTTGTTTATAATGGCTAAGTAGGTAAAAAAAAAAACAGAATGGCATGTGAACCCTACAAAATCCACAGCACTAAATGTCTCCGTCTCCAGTGACCAGTGCTTGCATTCAGGCACAGATTCCTTTTCAATGGACCCTGATATTACCATACTTTGGAGTAGACTTTATCCCTACTTATGATTCTCTCTACCAAGCCAATATTCCACCATTACTTCCCCAACTGAGAACCCTACTTTCCTCTTGGAATTCCATGTCCCTGTCTTGGTTTGGCCGGGCCCATGCTATTAAAATGTCATACCTACCAAAATTGCTCTATCATTTCCTCGTCCTTTTTATATTCCATCCTCTACTCTCCGTATACTGCAGAGACAAATCTTGGACTTCATCTGGGCCTCAGGACATTCTAGGCTATCTTGCCATCTTATCTTCTGCCCTAGAATCCGAGGTGGGTTGGGAATCCCACATATTCAGAACTACTATGTAGCTGCTCAAACCACACCCCTAGTACAGCATTTCTCAGGACTCAACCTTCTACTCTGGGCTATGCTGGACATCTTGGTGGTTCACTCATTTCAACTATCTTCCATTGTCTGGCTCCCCCCACCGTCCAGACCTAAACCTCTCGACCCCATCTTGACTCGTTCTTGAATCGATATGATTGTTCTCTGGGGAGTCGGACAAGACCGCCTTCAGGTGGTGGATTACACATGGCTTCACCACCATCTACTCAATGTTGACAGCGAATGGTTTACGTTCTTTCCCGCAATTTCGAGAACATTATCATACTCCCTCTAATGAGATGTTTTGCTGCTTACAACTTAGTCGTTTTATTAGACCGCTATTCTGTACTACTACAATCCCGAGAACTTTAGCTAGCTTTGAATCTTTATACAAATCATCTGCCAATATAAGAGGAGCCTTATCCGCCATTTACAAAGCTCTCCGAAACCATGTTTCTGAATCTTTACCTGCGTACTGTGTTCAATGGGAGAAAGACCTTCAGGAAATCTTGTCATTTGAAGATTGGTGCCAATTTGGCAATCAGTTGCCAAATGCTCTCACAACATACAGGCTTTGGAAAATTCCTATAAGGTCCTCTCTCGCTGGTATTTCACCCGAGATTGTATAGCAAAATAAGTCCCCGGCTATGATGCTTTTTGTTATAGAGGCTGTAAGATGGAGGACTCGATGTATCATATATGGTGGTCTTGTCCGGTAGCCCAGAGACTATGGATTCGTGTTTTATAATATGATTCACTCAGTTGCACAACTTAATCTGTGGAAAAATCCAAGAAAGGCCCTGTTATTCCAACGAATTGCAGACTCTTCGGCGCTCCCGCTCCCTAATCAGGTTTTTTGTTATGGCCACGAAACAGACCATAGCATGTGCGTGGAGGGCACCGGGTCTTCAATTTGAGGAGGTCAAGTCCAGAGATCAGGGCTTTTTAATTAACAAAAAACTAACAGCCATACTAGAAGACAACCATGACCAATTTCTCTCTGTCTGGCAGCCTTGGCTGGATTACCAACTGACATCCCACTTTACTACTCGTTTACTTCATGTATGATCCCTGCACGCTCAAATTTCAATCTTCCAAAAACTCTTTCTCCCTTTCCTGTCTCTGCAGAGGCAGGAGGACAAATGCTAACACCCCGTGGCAAAATCCCCCCTTCTTTCTGTCTTCTTCTTTTTTCTACTCTTCTTCCTTTTTCTTCCCCCCCCCCCCCTTTTTTTTTTTTTCTCCTTTTATTTGCACTAGTGTTTGGTGAGATCCATACTGGGACGTCAACGTTTTCCATTTCAGGAGCCCTTGCTTCTCCATATGGCTTCACAGCCTGGTGCCCACTGCGCATTCGCGAGAAGTGCTGCGCTTTTTGAATGGCCCCGTAGTCTTCTGTTCGAGAAGACGAGGAGGAGGGGAGGACAACTTCCGCTTCCGATCGCCTAGGCGATTGCAGCGGAAGTGGGAGCAGGTACCCGTCAAATTCAGGTACCCGTCGAATTCGGGGGACAAAGGCTTGAAGCGGAACTTCCCCTTTTGGGTGGAGCTGCGTTTTAAGGTTTTTTTACATTAATGCATTAAGGTAAAAAAAAACTTGTGTTGCCCCTCCCCAGCCCCCCTTATACTTACCTGAGCCTGATATTGATCCAGGACTGTGCACTAGAACAGTGGCTCCCTAGGCTCTCTCCCTTCTCATAGGCTTAGAGACACCAGCAAGTGCCATTAGCTCCATCTGTTGTCATTCTCAGTCAGTAAGGAGGAAGTCGGGGCTCAGAAAAGCTGCTCTTGAAGTGTCTATGGACTCACAGAACTAGTTTGGGAGTGTGCCCACATAGAAAGCAGTTTGCTGTGGGGGGGGGGGAGCACTGGCCAGGGACCCGAGAAGAGGAGAATGGGGACTGCTGTGTGCAAAACCATTGCATAGAGCAGGTAAGTTTAACTTGTTATTTTTTAAAGAGGGGTTTGCAATCACTTTACGTCTGCCTGTATATTACCTCTTACTCTGCAGTGTTTAAGTTGTCTGTAAATGATGGAGTGATGTCCAAGTATAGTGTGTGCTTGGGGCTAATATCAGAGAATCTCAAGCTTTTTCCATGAGGTTTTGTATAAAGCAGAAGCAATCTCATTATGTGCTGCTAATTCATTTGTTAGCTGTGAAAACAACATATACTGTGGTAGTAGCCAGTGGTCACTATTTATTGATGATGACCCTGCTGAGATTTGTTTATTCTAGTTTTGAATTTGTTTCTTTGAAACACACGACTCTAACACATGCCACACTTTCTAATTTTAAATTAGGTATTTATTTGTAAGCTTATTGAGATTTTGCATCCCTTTATTTTGGAAATCTCAACCAATGAAAGGATAGAGATGTTGTCTGCATTTTTTCTCCTCTCTTCTCGTGAGCCGCCTGTGTGTGAATAGATTTCTGCAAACAAGCAATTGACTTCTCTGCACCAGAGCTGTGGGTGCTGCTTCTGTGCAGTCATTTGTCCCCACTCTCTTCCAGATTGCAGCATAAATCTTGGAGCCCACCGGACTCTCCAGAGCATACGTCTGCAGTCACAGATAACTTATACAGGTGAGTAGATACCCTGCCAACTTACATATATATATGTTTTGATTTCTGCTCCCCCTGCTATTTCAAGTGACTTTGTCACTTTACCAAAAAGATGCCAAGGTGCTGATGGGTGTGAAGACCCAGAACCTAGTGGTTCCTGGACAAACCTGCCAAAGCTTTCATTGCTCCCACATTGCCTAAACATTGGGCGGTTCTGATCAGACAATGCTCTGACATTTTATGTCAGTTCTGGAGTTTTCCCATTCTTCTGTTCCTATACATTCCTATAGGCCAGTCTCTCTGATGGGCTGCCTTACTTGCCAATAGGAATGTGTGGGTGGCAGGAGGAGGCAGGCAAGCTTCAGCCCAGCATTCAGAATGGGGGATCTGAGTGCTGCTGCTTGTATTGTTAAGCTCACTCTTTCTCTAAAATGAAAGCGCCTAAAATATGTTCCCTCACAAAGAAAATAGAAAAAGACTTCTTTCTACACTCCTGTGTTAGAAGTGTGCTCTGTGTTGAAAAGAAGCAAGTGCCTCTGAAAACTTTTCAGGAACAAACACTTTGGAAAGTGGTGATTTCCTGGTTCTCCGTGGTTTCTCCTGCAGGCCCCTGCATCATTAAAGAACATTGGTGAAATAGGGGTCAGCAGGCTGACACACTAAGGACAGTGGGGGACCAGGTAGCCGACGCTCCTGGAAGTATCGGTTTTTGAAGAGTCTAAAGTTGTCTGTTTCTCAGTATAGTGAAATTCACTTTTTTTTTATAGCAGGAGAGATTATTATTATACAGGATTTATATTGCACCAACAGTTTGCTCAGCACTTTACAATATAAAGGGAGACCTTACAGCAACGATACAGTGCAATACAAGAGGGTTAGGAGGGCCCTGCTCCTTGGAGCTTACAATCTAAGAGGGAGGGGCTGGTGGTACAAAAGATAACTGTGGGGGATGGACTGGTAGGAGGAATAGAAGATATGGTTATTAGCTGAAGGCGGGATAGGCTTCCCTGAAGAGCTAGGTTTTTAGAGAAAAGTGGGCAAAGTAGGCGATAGTCGGATAGATTGGGGTAGAGAGTTCCAGAGGATGGGGGAGGCTCTGGAGAAGTTCTGGAGAGGAGCATGGGAGGAGGAAACAAGGGAGCTAGAGAGCAGGAGGTCATTGGAGGAGTGGGGAGTACGGTTTGGGTGATATTTGGAGACAAGATCGGTGATGTAATTTGGGGCAGAGTTATAAATGGCTTTATATGTTATTGTTAATGTTTTGAATTTTATCCGTTGGACAATGGGTAGCCAGTGGAGGGATTGGCAGAGAGGGATGGCAGATATGGAACGGTTAGCAAGGTGGATGAGTCTGGCAGCAGCATTCATGATAGACTGAAGAGGGGATAGCCTGCGATTAGGTGAGCCAATGAGGAGGGAGTTACAATAGTCAAGACGAGAGATAACAAGGGAGTGCATAATTTGCTTAGTGGTTTCCGCGGTTAGGAATGGTCGTATCTTGGAGATGTTGTGGAGGTAAAGTCTACAAGATACCGAAGTCTACAAAGTCTACAGACCGAAGTCTACAAGATCCCGATATGGATAGCGATTGGATTTGGGCCTGAAAGGACAGATGGGAGTCTAGGATTACACCTAGTACCCTGGCATGAGGGGAGGGACTGATGGTTGTATTATTGATCTTGATGGAGAAGTCGGGGGGGGCACGGGCTGGAGGGAATAGTATGAGCTCCGGTTTACAAAGATTTATTTTGAGGAAGTGGAGTGACATCCATGCCGATATGTCACTTAGTAGGTTAGTAATGCGAGAGGAGACTGAAGGGGCGAGGCGAGGAGTAGAAAGATAGATTTGTGTGTCATCAGCATAGAGATGGTAAGTATTTTCTGTCTTCCCTGCAGAGAACCATGGTCTTTCATTTTAGTGACAGTTGCTTTAAACAGACTGTCACTTTACGCACACAGTCTATTTCTAGAAGATGACTTTCCATGTTAAATAAAATGCTAGGTAATGCTGCACAAGCTTTCTACTATGCTTGATTTAGAGAAACCACTGGTGACAATACAGGTTGTGACATGCCATCAAAAAGGGGTGATGCTTAAAGCAGAACTCTAGCCAGAATGTTTTTTGTTGCAATAAATGGAATAGAGAAGGTTTAACATCTTTAAGGTTTTTATTGCAGCCTGTGTCCTATTGGGGAGGATTTCCTCACTTCCATTCTTAATTACTGTGGTCCCTGAAACTGGGGTTCTGTCCAATAGCAGCAGTAGAAACACTGCGTTTTAGTGACTGGTCAGAACCTCTGTAAGGGTTTTGTTTGCTTTCCCATTGGGGCAATTTCCTTTCTTCTCTTGTCCCAGGGAAAATGTTCCCCAGGAAAGAAAGTGAAGTAGTCTTTCCAGTGCAGACCTGGATGGAAATAAAAACCTAGCTGAATTTCCAATCTATCTTTACTCCACCAAACACTGATACAGGTTTTGTCTGGAATTCCTCTGCACTGATTAGAGCTTTACTAGGATCTGGATTGAGTCAAATACATAAGATGATACCTATATCTCTGTATACTTTACACCGTAATGCATGCACCATCGGGCAGTGCCACCCGATATGCATACATTTGGCAGGTTCTGGACAGCCTCAAGGCTGAAATTCCACCTTAATGAACAGCAATCACATCTACTGTATTATACTATTGTGTTTTGGTTTTTTTTTTGTGTGTGATAGATACTAGCACAAACTGATGTTTTTTGGCCAGAACATGTCTTGGTGATCACAGAGAGGTTGATTTATGAAAAAAGTAGAACATGTTCACTTTGCAAAGTAAATTATCATGATGTCTAGTAAATGAGGTGAAGCTAAAATCCTCCTTTGCAAAGCATGCCCATTCCTGTGCAAGAAAAAAAACAGGATTCATTTTTCCTCGCACATAATTGGATAATTGCAGTCAGCAAAGTTTCAACGTATTCACTAATCTAAGTGAATTGTCAGTATGTAAATTAAAATTATACTTCGTTTACTGAATAAGGTGAAGCTGTGTTGGTCTTCTTTCCTTTTCTTCTTTCCTTTTCTGCACAAAGAGCCAGTTTACCGTCCTTGAGTTTTAGGGAAGACAGACTGAGTAGACCATGACCCATCATTGGCTTTAGTGAAAGGAATAGTGCCCTATTGTTGGTATCAGTGGGAAGAATGGTGCCCCATTGTTGGTATTCACGGTAGGAGTGGCGCCCCATCCTTGGTGTCTGGAGGAGGAATGGTGCCCCATCCTTGGTGTCTGGGGGAGGAATGGTGCCCCATCCTTGGTGTCTGGGGGAGGAATGGTGCCCCATCCTTGGTGTCTGGGGGAGGAATGGTGCCCCATCCTTGGTGTCTGGGGGAGAAATGGTGCCCCATCCTTGGTGTCTGGGGGAAGAATGGTGCCCCATCCTTGGCGTCGGGGGGAAGAATGGTGCCCCATCCTTGGCGTCTGGGGGAAGAATGGTGGCCCATCCTTGGCGTCTTGGGAAGAATGGTGGCCCATCCTTGGCGTCTTGGGAAGAATGGTGGCCCATCCTTGGCGTCTGGGGAAAGAATGGTGCCCCATCCTTGGCGTCTGGGGGAAGAATGGTGCCCCATCCTTGGCGTCTGGGGGAAGAATGGTGCCCCATCCTTGGCGTCTGGGGGAAGAATGGTGCCCCATCCTTGGCGTCTGGGGGAAGAATGGTGCCCCATCCTTGGCGTCTGGGGGAAGAATGGTGCCCCATCCTTGGCGTCTGGGGGAAGAATGGTGCCCCATCCTTGGCGTCTGGGGGAAGAATGGTGCCCCATCCTTGGCGTCTGGGGGAAGAATGGTGCCCCATCCTTGGCGTCTGGGGGAAGAATGGTGCCCCATCCTTGGCGTCTGGGGGAAGAATGGTGCCCCATCCTTGGCGTCTGGGGGAAGAATGGTGCCCCATCCTTGGCGTCTGGGGGAAGAATGGTGCCCCATCCTTGGCGTCTGGGGGAAGAATGGTGCCCCATCCTTGGCGTCTGGGGGAAGAATGGTGCCCCATCCTTGGCGTCTGGGGGAAGAATGGTGCCCCATCCTTGGCGTCTGGGGGAAGAATGGTGCCCCATCCTTGGTGTCTGGGGGAAGAATGGTGCCCCATCCTTGGTGTCTAAGGGAAGAATCGTGCCCCATCCTTGGTGTCTGTGAGAGGAATGGTGCTCCAGGGGCTGGATAAAGGCAATCAATGTGCCACATCCGGCCTATAGGCCACGGTTTGGAGACCACTTGTTTACACTTGGACCACTTGGATGTGTTTTCATAGGAAGTAGTTCGAAGTGCTCTTTTAGTATTAAAATAATCCACCCTCATACCCCAACATGTCTCCCCTCATCAATCGCTTTACATGTACATATACAGAAAAAGTAAAGTTTTTGCGACATGCCCTTAATAGGCCCAGCAAAATGTTTATGCCCTCACTCTGGCATGCTCTGAAATGGAATGCAAAGAGATTGGTTGTAGAGCTCTGTCTAGAACACTGACCATACACTAGTAGATTTTGTAACAAACGTTTGTATGAAAATTCCCAGTACAATTGATGACTGGACAAATGTCATTCGAATTGAATCAAAAATGTCATTTGCTTTTACATTTGATTTTGAAATGAATAGGGTTTCCCAAACGAAAAGCAAATTCACTGTTTAAAAATTAAAATGGTTCCTTACATTAAGGTAAAAAATGCTTGGATAGCAGTATGCCCTCCCCTCCCCTTATACTTACCATGCTCAATCTAGCACTGTGCCCATCTGTAGCTCTCTCCCTGCTCTCACAGGCTTTACTGTGCAGAGTCCGATCCTATGATGAGGGAGCAAGGTGGCGGGACCAAGCTGTGCTGTCTGTGCCTATGGATGTAGGTAGCACAGCTCGGGCTCAAACCTGCAGGGGTATCACAATAGGAAGCGGTTTATTATTTTGGCACACTAAGAAGAGAAGCCAAGAGCACCGGCAGAGGACCCAAGAAGAGAAGATTTAGGACTGCTCTGTGGTATTCTATTCCGCAGAGCAGGTAAGTATAAACCTGTTTGTTATTTAAAAAAATTGAATTTACAATCACTTGAATTTGTTTGAGAAAAAGGATCAATCCTGGTCCTTCAAGTTTTCTTGTTATAGCTGTTAAAAATGAATGCCGGTTTGACGATTAGAAAATTGAATGAATGTTCTTAAAACAAAAATTTTTTAACAAAATTCTACATTTGTATGGCCATCTTAGAAACACCATCTTGTCTGGGCTGGGTATTCCGCCTTAATGCATTTTTGTAAAGCGATTAGTTGCAGCTTGTTTGGGGCATATTCACAACAGTGTGTGGGCTGATGTTATTTTGTATGGGCACAATTTACCTTTTTTCAATTTTATTTAAGTGTCACAATATGACACGTCATTCAGGTCTGTGCAGCACAGCATTTTGCGTAAAAATGCAGCTATATTTTATACAGTATCTCACAGAAGTGAGCACACCCCTCACATTTTTGTAAATATTTTACTCTATCTTTTCATGTGACAACACTGAAGAAATGACACTTTGTTACAATGTAAAGTAGTGAGTGTACAGCTTGTATAACATGTAAATTTGCTGTCCCCTCAAAATAACTCAACACACAGCCATTAATGTCTAAACCACTGGCAACAAAAGTGAGTACACCCCTAAGTGCAATGTCCAAATTGGGCCCAATTAGCCATTTTCCCTCCCCAGTGTCATGTGACTCGTTAGTGTTACAAGGTCTCAGGTGTGAATGGGAAGCACGTGTGTTAAATTTGGTGTTATTGCTCTCACTCTCTCATACTGAGAGAGAGGGTCAAGTTTCTTGCATCCTTCTAGAGCAGAATGAAAACTCCTCCTACAGGCTTTAACCAGTGCTCAGCTGGACACTGATAGAAGTCACAAGACTGCTCTAACTGCTGATGAGAAAAGGTATTTAGCAGTTTATATTTACTAAAATAATTGCATTTCCATGTGCTGTGTACTGTGGGAGACCAGATATAGTGAATGCAGGGTCCTGGGTTTAGTAACACCTTAACTGTTGAGTTTTCAGCAAACTTACACTTTTCTAAAGTCATATGTGGGGGCTTTTTTACCTTGCAAAAGATTTGTATTGGTCAGTCCTGAGATTTACAAAGCCCTGACAGACAGCACAGCTAGCATAGTGAGACTTTTTTTTGTTGTTTTGTGCAATGATATTGCACATAAAGGCCATTTCCCTCCTCCTTCCCTCCTCTTCTGCCATCGCTGTCCTCTTCTCCCTTCTTCGGATGTCTCTTGTGGTAAGCTGGGTAAGGAGGCACCCGTATGTGCATGCTCCAGTTGGGTCCCGAGCTGGGCTATGAGTGTCCATAGATACATACAGCACCAGTAAGGTACTCCCTCCTCCTCCTTTATCGTCCAACGCGGAACACAGAGTAGGCTATAATCATTACTGTCTGGGTTATGCGCCACCTATAGGTGAATGGACACTGACCGACCACACAGACAGGAAGTGCCCCCCATATAACCCCTCGTACACTGGAAGTACCTCAGTTTTTCCGGGGAGTGTCTGGAAGATGTTGGTCACTGAAGTTCAGTTCTCTGTAAGGATGTGCTTTGGTCCTAGAAATGGTTCTTATAAGATCAAGGGACTGATAATTGAATCTATTTGGATGGCTGTACTAAAATAAATGGTACCCGAGCATCGTATGGAATATTTATTTATTTATTTAAGGTACTTATTTAGCGCCGTCAATTTAAGCAGCGCTTTACAGATATATATATTGTACATTGACATCAGTCCCTAACCCTCAAGTGGTGTACAATGTAAGGTCCCTAACTTACATTCATACATACTAGGGCCAATTTGGACAGGAATCAATTCACCTACCAGCATGTCTTTGGAGTGTGGGAGGAAACTGGAGTACCCAGAGGAAACCCACGCAGGCACAGGGAGAACATGCAAACTCCAGGCAGGTGGCGCCGTGGTTGGGATACGAACCAATGACCCTAGTACTACCAGGTGTAAGTGTTAACCATTTAGCCACTGTTCTACCCAATGGAGGACTCAATGAGGTTTTGTTTGTTATGCGAACCTTTTGGCACTGGACTCTGCATTACGGATCCCTGTGCATTTTTGTTAAATGACCAAGGCGATTTTAATATCTGTTTATTAGCAGAGCCCTTCTTCGGTATTGGTGAGTTTGCCCTTTTCTTTTTTTTCTCTTGGGAAAAAAAAAAAGTAAAGAAGTAGCATGGAGAGAGGGATGAATATTTTCATATGTTTCCAGGAGCAAAACAGAAGATTTGACTATGCTTAGACAGCCTTTTTTATTTTATGCAAAGCACCAATGCTGCCTATGCAGCCAGGCAGAGCCAGGTATCCACAATCCCTGTGTCCTTTTTCAGGTTTACCACAAGAGGGCATTGGCAGCGCGGTATCGGTACTAGCTACTGTCTGTGTTCCTAGCTGGTTTTCGTTTGACATGTGGGGAGCCTTTGTCAGGGGTAACCATTTTCCAGTTTCAGCTGTGGTCAGTAGGAGCCGAGGCCCGCCTGCTGGATCGTGCACCATCCTCAGGTCCTGAAGATCCTACTTGATGTTCCGCAGTGGCAGCTTGCCCTGAAAGACCAGAGGCAACTGGAAAATCGGAGCCGCTTCTCTTTGGTATTGTGGCTACTACCAGTGTGTCTGCTTCAGTATACGTTACTAAGGATGATTTAATATCTTCCTTGGCTGGATTGGAGAATAAAATAGCTGACATGATTTTTGCAGTTACGCAGGGAGGGAAGAAGCATGAAAAATCCCCCTCCCCTGATCATTCTGTTTTGGAGCAGCAATGGATAGAGGATATGGAGGAAGTGGCTGTGGAGGAGCTGTAGGAAGGTCAAGCGGAAGACTCCACTTCAGGGGAGTCAGCACTTGAGAAGGGAGGCTTCTGATGCCTCCCACTCCTCCTTGGGTTCACTGTGAACTCTGCAGAATGATCAAACTTTTCCATTGCATCCGCTCCTAGAGCAGGTAGAATATGCTGACTGGGGTCAACCAGATAATTTGTTCCTCCCAAGAGGTTTTCCCTGCTGTATCCCATGGAAGTAAAATGGGTTAAAAGATGGCGTATGCCGACGGTTGTCGCAGCCACGTCTTCCTTGAATAAACATTTAACTTGTCCAGTGGACAATGCCCAAGTGTTTAAGGATCCAGCTGATATGAAATTGGAATCATTACTGAAGGCTTCTTTAGCTCTTGATGGTTCTTCTGCACAACCTGCGGTAGTGACAATTGGTGTATGGCAATTCCTGAAGGGCCATGTTAAACGGTTGGTTAAAAATCTTCCTGGTCAGCGAGAGGATTTTGTTGAGGAAGTGGCGATTTTACCCCATGCTTTGCTGTGGATGCCCTTAAGGATTTAATACAGCAGGTTTCATGATTGGCTCTCCTCTCAGTACACGTGTGCAGAATCTTATGGTTGAAAAGCTAGTCGACGGAATTACCTTGCAAAAAATTACTGGTTGGATTCCTCTTTCATGGCGAGTGCCTGTTTAGTGATGTTTTAGATAAATACATCCAGAGGATTTCGGGGAGGGGGGAAGAGTTCTCTCCTACCAGTTAAGAGGAGAAGTAAGCGTCCATCTTTTAAGGGCTCCAGTACTCCTGCTGCTACTGCCTCAGTTGCCAGGCAGTTTCGGTGCTCACAGGCCCTAAGCTCTCTTTATGAAGGGATGCCCCCCCCCCACTCGTACAGGTGTCTCACAAGTGCCTGGGAATACGGGATTCAGGACAAGTGGGTCATTTCCACAATTTCTCAGGGGTGCAGACTAGAGTTTCAAGTTCTTTCCCCTCCCCGGTTTTTAAAGTCCCCTGTACCCACAAACCAGCTGAAGAGAAATTCTTTATTTCAAGCACTCGATTGATTGCTGACCCAAGGGGTAATTGTAGAAATGCCGTCAAGCGAAAAGTTCAGGGGTTTCTACTTAAACCTGTTCACGGTTCCTAAGCCAAACGGAGACATGAGGCCTATACTAGATCTCAAGGCTCTAAACCAATTGCCATTTGTTTGTTTCAGATGGAATCAGTCTATTCAGCAGTAGCCTTGCTGCAGATAGGTGATTTTTAAGCGCCCATAGACATCAAGGACGCATACCTTCATGTACCAATATTCCAACCTCATCAAAGGTTTCTGCAGTTTGCGGTAGAAAGTCTTCATTTTCAATTCATGGCTCTGCCCTTTGGGTTTGCCACACCCCCTTGTGTTTTCACAAAAGTTCTGGCTCCAGTATTGGGCCTACTAAGAGTCCAGGGAATATCGGTACTAGGGTACCTGGACGACCTATTTGGAGTTTAAAGTGATGATAGTCTTTTTTTTTTTTTTTTTTTTTTTTTTTTTTTTTAACAAACGTGTTATACTTACCTGCTCTGTGTAATGGTTTTGCACAGAGCAGCCCGGATCCTCCTCTTTTCGGGGCCCTCCCTCCTGTTGGGTGCCCCCACAGCAAGCAGCTTGCTATGGGGGCACGCGGGCAGGTGTGCTACTGAGACATGGCTCTGCGTGTCAATTCACACACAGAGCTGCGGCTCGGTCCCTGCCCCCTCCATCTCCTGATTGGCTTGCTGGCTGTGATTGACAGTGGCTCATTCGCTGTCATTGAAAAACCTTGAGCCTTTAGAACCACTTTAAGGCAAAATGTGGCTTTTGGGCTTGGTTCTAGATACAGTGCAGGCAAAATCTTCCTTCCCCCCGGGAAAGTGCCGTGCTGCCATGCGAGCGAGATGTCAAGTGCCGTGCGAGATGTCAAGAGAAAAAGATATCAATCTATACGCCTCTGCATGAGGTTGCTGGCGAAGATGGTATCTGCATTCAAGGCAGTTCCCTGTGGACAGTTCCACTCCAGACCATTGTAGATAAACATTGTCTGTCTGGAACATGTCTCTGTTCCTCAGGGAAAGGCGGAGTTTGAGTTGGTGGTTGGTGGCTTGGATCCTGGAAATAGGAAAGTCTTTTTTTTTTCCGGTAGTTTGGAAAATAGTAACCACAGATGCCACTCTTTTTGGCTGGGGGGGGCTGTCCTTGAGGGAGCCGCAGTCCAAGGGAAGTGAGCTCAGCTAGAGAAGTCTGCCCATGAATGTCCTGGAACTTCGGGCAGTTCGCTTTGCTCTGAAGCTTTGGAAGATCAGGTTACATGGACATCTGGTCAGGATCAAGTCTGACAATGCCACGCCCGTGGCTTACATCAACCACCAAGGAGGCACCAGGAGGTGGATGGTCCAGGAGGAGGTGAATCAGATTCTAGCTTGGGTGAAGCTTCATGTGCCATCTCTGTCAGCAGTTTACATTCCGGGGGTAGAGAACTGGCAGGTGGATTTTTTCATTTGTCAGCAGTTGGTTCCGTGAGAGTGGTCCATGCACCCCGAGATTTTCACTGCAGCTTGCCAGCATTTGGTTACCCTGGACGTAGATCTATTGGCATCCAGGTTCAACAAGGTGGGCAAGTTTGTATCCAGAACAAGGGACCTGCTCACATTCGGGGTGCATGCTTTAGTGACTACTTATGATCAGTTCTCCCTAATTTATGCTTTCCCCCCGATTCAGCTTCTGCCGTGCCTTTTGCGCAGGATCCGAGAGGAGGTAACATTGGTGATCTTGGTATCCCCGGCCTGGCCCAGGAGGGCATGGTACGCAGATATACAAAAACTAGCTGTGGACAGTCCATGGGCCTTTCCAGTCCGGGCGGACCTACTGTCTCAAGGCCCAATATGGCACCCTGCTTTACAGTCGTCAAATTCGATGGTATAGCTATTTAAGCCAGGATCGTGAGGGACCAAGGGGTCTCGGTTCCAGTTATTTTTACACTGTTGAAGGCTAGGAAGCCGATTTCCAGGAACATCTATTACAGAGTCTGGAAATCTTCTATTTCGTGGTGTGAGTCCAAAGGATGGCATCCCAGGAAGTATGTGATTGGGAGGAATCTCTCTTTTCTCCAGTCAGGTGAGGAAATGAGTTTGGCCTTGGGCACCATTAGGTCAGATTTCAGCTTTGCCTGCATTCTTTCAAAGGCATATTGCTTCGCACTGCCTGGTTTCGGGCCTGTGTACACGGGGTGATTACTGTGATCTCTCTTGTCAGGCTACCCTTGTGCCCATAGGATTTAAATTTGGTATTGGTTATCTTGCAGAAGCAGCCGTTTGAATCTCAAACAAAACATAAAAACGTACTTTATGTTTTTAACAGAGATGCTGTTCAAGTGTAATCCACTAGAATATAAACAAAAATCTCAACAGTGTATGTAAACTTAAAAGTGCCCATAAATGTCCAGCTATGTAAAAAGAGTGCTTCCAATCCACAGTCTATCTTCTTCATTAACCACTAGCCTACAGGGCACTTCTACCCCCTTCCTGCCCAGGCCAATTTCCAGCTTTCAGCGCTGTCACACTTTGAATGACAATTGCGCGGTCATGCAACACTCTACCCATATGAAATTTGTATCATTTTTTTTGTGACAGATAGAGCTTTATTTTGGTGGTATTTAATCAACTCTGGATTTTTTATTTTTTCTTAAACCAAAAACCACTGAAAAGTTTGAAAAAAAAAGTTTTTTCTTAGTTTTTGTTATAAAATTTTGTAAATAAGTGATTTTTCTCCTTAACTGATGTGCACTAATGAGGCTGCAGTGATGGGCACTGATAGGCGGCACTGATGAGGCACTGGTAGGTGACACTGATAGGCATTGACAGGCATCACTGATGGGCACTGAAAGGCAGCACTGATACATGGCACTGATAGGCGCCACTGACTGGCACTGTTAGGCAGCACTGACTGGCACTGATAGGTGGCACTGATTGGCATTGATAGGTGGCACTGACTGGCACTGATGGGTGACACTGAAAGGCAACTCAGATGGGCACTGATATGTGGAATTGATGTGCACTGGTAGGCACTGATATGTGGCATTGATGGGCACTGGCATGAGGCACTGATGAGCACTGACACAAGGCACTGATGGACACTGACAGGTGGCACTGCTGGGGCCACACTGATCATCAGTGCCATGATGATCAGTGTACATGATGTCCCCTCCGCGGAAAGCCGATTACCGGCTCACCTCTCCTCACGAGCTGTCAGCGTGACAGCTCGAGAGGAGAGATAACCGGCATTTTCCTGTTTAAATGTGATCAGCTATGATTGGACACAACTGATCACGTGACCAAGCCAACATCATCGGCTCTTTCCGTGATCCCTGAGCTGCGCATGCACGGTGAGAATGGGAGGACGTCATATGACGTCCTCCCAGAACGAGAGAACCACCTTGCATCTGTCATATTACTATATGGCGGGCGGGAGGTGGTTAAAGTGCTCAAGAAAAACAAAGAAAGTGACTGGTGCTCATCAATCGGTGTCCCCTTTGTGACCACAATCACTAGATCTGGTGGACACCTTGCTTTTATGCAACAGTGGTAACAGTCAGACAGCGCTCTTGTCTGGTGAGGACTCCTTATTGCTCTCCACCCTGTCCTTCCAGCCAGGAACATAGCAATGAATGAACTTATACCTCAAGTAAAAATCAGAGGAATAGAAGAAACCCTCCTAGTGTAATATTGTCTTTAATAATAAAAGGTTTTGGAATTGCACTTACGATGAGCATAACAACATTGAGAAGGAACAGGGCCCTCTAATCCCTCTTGTATTGAACTGTATTGTCTCCCACTATAATGTAAAGCGCTGAGCAAACCGTTGGCACTTTATAAATCCTGTATAATAATAATAATAATAGAGTCTTGTAAAATCTACCGGGCTGTATAATTATGGTCTTGGAATGCCGCTGGCAGTGTACATTCCATGAGCCGGATGTGACATTACCGGAAACCAGAAGCTCCCTCCCAACACGTTTCGCCCCTCCCAACGTGTGCCTTCAGAGACAGAGATGTCCTAATGACTTAAATGTTTTTAACATTGCACTGTTTATCTCCTACTCACCTCCCTGCTTGTCTCCAGCACCGCACCAGGGGACTAGCCAGGAGGGAAGAGACCTCACAGTGTAATGAGCACCGATTGGGTGCTCTTTTAACGCTCAACAAAAGCACTTCTGCTAAGCGAGTAAATAAGGCACCGGCTGCAATCGGGGGGGAATGTATTCCTTCAGGTTACCCTCGCACATGGAAGCACTTGGGTGCTCAGTACTATCTCCTGCTGAGCTGCCAAATCAAGCTGCGGTGTCCACTCAGGTAGGCCCAATTCACACCTGGGTGTTTTGGGATTGCAGCAGAATCTCTGCGATTCTGCCAGCAATCTCAAAATGCGCTACAATCACAAAACACAGGTTCAGGTTGCATTATTATTCAATGGCACTTAAAATGCGGTGCAGTTTTAGGAGCAGGAGCTTCTTTTGGATGACAAGCTTCACGTGATGGGAATTGTCGTGCGACAGTTGCGGCAAAAATGTACCACGTTTCAAATAATGGAACCTGACCCTGCGTTTCGCAGTTGCGGGCAGAATCACAGCGATTCTGCCACAATCCCAAAATTCTGAGATGTGAATGGAATCACCCTGGTTCACACATATGCGATTCTGGATGCGCCTGACAGGCTAGATATTATGTGGTCGTATTGAGGTGGTTCACACAGATGCAATTCACACGCATTGCGTTTTGAGTGCCATTACAAAAAATAGGGTTCTGTGCGAGTTTGTAGCAGTGTGTTCCAGACTCGCAAGTGATAGAGTAGAGTGGCATGCAGAGAAAAGTGTTCACATAGGATTACTATTGACAGGAGCTTTTGCATTGAAGTCTGTGGGAGGTGTTTTTCCATTGAAGTCTGTGGGAGGTGTTTTTGCATTGAAGTCTGTGGGAGGTGTTTTTGCATTGAAGTCTGTGGGAGGTGTTTTTGCATTGAAGTCTGTAGGAGGTGTTTTTGCATTGAAGTCTGTGGAAGGTGTTTTGCATTGAAGTCTGTGGGAGGCGTTTTTTGCATTGAAGTCTGTGGGAGGCGTTTTTTTGTATTGAAGTCTGTGGGAGGCGGTTTTTTGCATTGAAGTCTATGGGGGAGGGGGGGGGTTGCATTGAAGTCTATGGGAAGCTTTTTTTTGCATTGAAGTCTATGGGAAGCTTTTTTTTTGCATTGAAGTCTATGGGAGGCTTTTTTTTTTTGCATTGAAGTCTATGGGAGGCTTTTTTTGCATTGAAGTCTATGGGAGGCTTTTTTTGCATTGAAGTCTATGGGAGGCTTTTTTTTTGCATTGAAGTCTATGGGAGGCTTTTTTTTTGCATTGAAGTCTATGGGAGGCTTTTTTTGCATTGAAGTCTATGGGAGGCCTTTTTTTTGCATTGAAGTCTATGGGAGGCTTTTTTTGCATTGAAGTCTATGGGAGGCTTTTTTTGCATTGAAGTCTATGGGAGGCTTTTTTTGCATTGAAGTCTATGGGAGGCTTTTTTTGCATTGAAGTCTATGGGAGGCTTTTTTTGCATTGAAGTCTATGGGAGGCTTTTTTTGCATTGAAGTCTATGGGAGGCTTTTTTGCATTGAAGTCTATGGGAGGCTTTTTTTGCATTGAAGTCTATGGGAGGCTTTTTTTGCATTGAAGTCTATGGGAGGCTTTTTTTGCATTGAAGTCTATGGGAGGCTTTTTTTGCATTGAAGTCTATGGGAGGCTTTTTTTGCATTGAAGTCTATGGGAGGCTTTTTTTGCATTGAAGTCTATGGGAGGCTTTTTTTGCATTGAAGTCTATGGGAGGCTTTTTTTGCATTGAAGTCAGTGGGAGGTGATTTTTGCATTGGAGTTCATGGGATGCTAAAATGCAAAATTGCATCCCATTGACTTCAATGCAAAATGCTTGCCCACAGCAGGGCTAATGTAAAAAAAATGAAAATCCACTTGCCCGGTACCTGGAACTGCATGTCCCAGGTGTGGGGCAATATAAATCGTGCATCCCTGTACCTGTTTATCTGCAGTCTTCTCTTTTAAATCTGTCAGAAAAAAGGGGCAGAGAGCTGAAATTAAACATTATAGAGCTCAGTGAGGAGAGCTCTGAGAGCTAATTGGAGGGAATGGACACGCCCCCTTCACACAGCTCACAGGAACAGAATTGAGCCTGTCAATCTGCTGGAGGCCCTTCCCTGTCTCCTTTTTTCTCTTGGTGTCACGAAAACCTGTCAGAAGTGATTCAAGCTGATTCATGAGGAATTAAGCAGCAGAGAGAAATTACACTTAGTGCTCTTCATTGAGACAAGTACACACTATAAAGGGATATGCTTTGTTCATATCTGAGGTTTACAAACCCTTTAAGGTAACAAGATGTTTAGACTTTAGTACCACTTTAAGTAACAAAGCTACAGTAGGTCTTGTCCCCTGCCCTGTATCTGTGAATGGACAGTAAGAGAGAAGACTGGTGAGGTTCTCTCTCTTTTACTATAAGTAGGGGCGGACTGACCATTTGGAAACTCAGGCACTGCCCGAGGGCCTGGGGTCAGTAGGGGGCCCCATGAGATGCCCCTGTTACCTTTTTCATAGGCTTTTTGGAGTTTGGGCAAGGACACAGGGGCCTCATGATCCCCTATTGCCTGGGGGCCCCATGAGTTGTCGGTCCGCCCCTGACTATAAGCATGTTCTTTGCCGGCACATGTAAATAAAGCACACCTGGCTCAGAATGCTGCCTCCCCATCTTCCAGGCTTAGTGCTGCTGTGCAGAGGACTACAAGAGGCTGATAAAAAATAATTCAGGTGATTCTTCTGGTTGTATTTTAAAATAAATGTATTTTTTAAATAGATGTAAGAGTGACGTTTGGGTTATACACATGTGGTTCCTAAATTGGCTGATTTATGCTGCCAATTTAACTCAGCAGTTTTCAGGCAATTTTAACCATTACCGCCAATGTTGGATCATGAAAAACAAGCAAATGAATCAAGACACCCTGAAAAAACTGAGCATCATTGCTGTGATTGATTTTGTTATAGGAGCTTAAATTTCAGAGCATATGTCTGGTTTTAAAGATCTCATATATAGAATGTTCATGTTAATGTATCATGCAGGCATGCTTCTTGTGATGTGAATTAATGAATGTAGAATTCGGGCCATTCAGTCACACCTGGATTTTAGGAAGCCAGGGAACATATCCTCTCTATTTGTAACAATAGGTATTAGCTCTAATTATTTGGAAATATTAGCTCCTGCTTCATACCCTGTGATGTGTTGTATAAAGAGCATGGCTAGAAACACTATGGCTTTATTGCTGCTCTTTTATTTAAATTGTATTTTAATTCACTCTCTATCTGTTTTTCAGGAAGGTTGTAGAGTGACAGAAATCTCTGGAAACTCCACTGCCACCAGGTATGTTGTGCTGCTTAGTATTGGGCTTTATCAAACTTAAGCAATCATTCCCTAACCCTAAGTTCACACCTAAGCGTTTTCTGCAGCGTTTTGCATTCTTACATGTTTTCATCTGTGCTTTTTCACCCGGTGCATTTTTTGGAAAGGGTCAGGAGTTGTGTTTTTGGTTCTCTAGACTTCAATGGAAACCCTGCAGAAAAGCATGTATTGCGTTATTGATGCCTTTTTAATGTGTTTTGTGTTTTAAATCTGCCTAGCAACAAGAAAAAGAAAAAAAACGCAGGTCCAAAACGCAATGCAGAAACGGCTCAAATGCAACCTGCATAGGTGTGAACTTAGCCTAAAGGAGTTGTCCAGAGTAAAATGAAATCAGATCTCTCCTAAAAACATCTGTGGTTTAACCTTTCTTCTTTGGTAACCACCAGTAAGACCTTCATCTTTCTTTTGGTTTTTATATCGGCAGACTAGGTTGGACCTTTTGATATAGACAAGCTCTCATCTCATTGGTCAAGTTTCCCCTTCAAAGGCATTGCTGTAATAATGGAAATCATGGCTTTTGGTTCCAAAACAATGAGGAAAAAGGGGTGGAATTCTCATGGTGCTTTGCTACTATAACACCATAAATTGCTGATCCAGAGGGTATCCAATAGCTTTTGGGGATTTGGAAGGCTGTTGGAACATTTTGGGCCATGCTTTATTAGGAATGTTCTGCTTTCCTCTGAAGCAGCTTAGGGTTTAGAGTTTTTGCGTGCAGGTTTTTAATCAGTTAATTTATTTTTTTATTGGTGGAGCTCCATAGACATGTTTTGTTTTGTTTTTTTGTTTTTTTAACCAATGTAGCTGTAATATAACAATGAAGGAGTGGAGTCTGTAGTAGTGGCATGGTTTTGGTTTACTCTAAATATTTTATAGTATTTTTTTAAATAATAAAATTTTAATAAAAAATGTATTTTGCAGCAGTGTCCATATAAAGATATTCTTTACTCCTAGGTGTTGGAAGGTTTGCAGGAATCCATGGCTGAAAGTGGAGGTGGAACAAGTGGCTCTTCCAATATGGGAGGAGTAACAAATGTAGCCTCTTTGCCTCCAGGAGATCCCCAACTTATTGCCTTGATTGTCGAGCAGCTTAAGAGCCAAGGACTTTTTGATGTATTCCGAAGAGATTGCTTGGCAGATGTCGACACCAAGCCAGCCTACCAAAATTTAAGGCAAAAAGTGGATAATTTTGTTTCTACTCACCTAGATAAGCAGGAGTGGAATGCAGGAATGAACAAGAACCAACTCCGTAACGGGCTGAGACAGAGTGTCGTCCAGACTGGGATGATGGAAGCTGGAGTAGATAGAATTATTTCACAGGTGGTAGACCCTAAACTCAATTACATATTTCGGCCACAGATAGAAAAGGCTGTTCATGAATACTTAGAGTCTCAGAAGAGAGAAGAAGTTGTGCCAGCTCCTCCGCCGCCTCCGCCACCTCCAGAACCAGAGGAGAGTGACCCTCCTGTACCATCTGAAAGTGCCTCTTAGAAGACAATCTGTTTTTTAAACAAACAATGACCGCATCTGTGATGCTTATAAACTATAGAGGTGTTAAGCAATGTGCTGGATAGCTTACATTAGAGTGAACTGTAAAAAACAAAAAGTGAACTAGGATCAGACAGTGAAGGTGGTTATCTCTTGAAAGCCTTACTGTAAGGTCCTTGATCTAGGGTCTCAATTAATCAGAAGTCAGACAGGGCTGTAGTTTGTTTGATACTGTACGGAACTGTAATTTGTAGATTTTTTTTTTTTTTTGCATGTGACAATATTTTGGAAATGACGTAAAAGGGTGTGGGTGATTCTGAAATTAAATATTGTTTGCCTCTGAACATAAGACTACCTACACTCTTAGGTGAATGTACAAGTGTTGTTATGTTAGACTGCCAAATTATGTTCAGCCTATTTTTTTTTTTTTCTTGTCTTGTTTTTGAAAGATTCATTTTAGTTGTATGCATACACAAGGAATTTTCTGATAACTGCAAATAAAATTTTTTTTCATAAAATGTTGTCATTTCTGCTTTTGTGTGTTATGTAGTTTACATTTACCATTCATTAAGTAAAGGGCAAGTGTACTGTATACACTTTGTGGGAGTTGTAGACTGTTTCCACTATCTCTCAACACGTATGATTTGCTTCTAAGAGCAAGAAGTGAAACCCATCAGTGAACTTCCAGTGCCGTCCATCAAGCATTGCATTTGTGCTAAATAATGAAGTTAGCAGAAGTTGATTTTTTTTTTTTTAAGATTTATTAATCCCATTCCTCCAGATTCAGGGTCAGTTTCCTGTTGCTGTTTAGTGTAACCTTTTTTTCTCTGTTCGATTTATCACCAAATAAATAATCCATGGCAGGTTTGACTCAGAATGGTGAAAGCGTGAAATGCTTTTATACTGACACTTTGAAGCATCAGGTGTTCTGTATGTGAGAGACTGCAAGACCCCTACAGTGGATGTTTTGAAATGCATTATAAATAGGCAGGGAAAGGGGGTTCCCTTGGCCAAAACTGAGTGGGCATCAACTGAGAATCAGTGCTGCAAACAGGGGTGGACTGACAACTCATGGGGCCCCCGGGCAATAGGGGATCATGGGGCTCCTGTGTCCTTGCCCAAACTCAAAAAAGCCTATGAAAAAGGTACCAGGGGCATCTCATGGGGCCCCCTACTGACCCTCGGCCCTCAAGCAGTGCCCGAGTTTCCAAATGGTCAGTCCGCTCCTGGCTGCAAATGAGCTATAATCTAAGACAAATCTTTTTGTAGTTCTGTTTTGGGTATAGAAAGAAATTACTCTGTGAAGACTTAAAGCGGAGCTCTAGTCCCCCTAATAAATTTTTGGTAAAAGCAGATCCATGATGACCTTTCAAATAGCATTAACAATTGGAATAATTCAATATTTAAAATCATTGTAATTACTTAGTAATTCTTAAACATTTACCAGGATCTCGGAAGCAGGCAGGCGCCATGATGGCTGTGGGCATCTGAAGCCCACAGGTATTTATTTCCTGGAATTGTGCTGCTGGCTATCCCAGCGTGCACCACTCGTTCTCGCACATTTGCAGTACAGAAACTGCTCAGCGCGATGTGTGCAGTACAGGTTGCCATAACAATGGTGGGGACGGATGAAGTTCCTGCCCCCCATCAGGCAACCTGTACAGCACTGTACTGCAAGGAAGGGAAGGAATAAAGAACAGGAGAATACTGCATACACGTCTTCCTGTAATCATGGACTCCGGTAAAATGGAACGAAACACCTCCCATTCTCGTCATTTTTGGTTTCCAAGTCCCACGAAACCAAAGGGCTCCTGGGATACAGGAAATGACATCCCAGGAGACCTTACAAAGCGCCTTACGACGTCATCGCCTAGGCGGTCGGGACCGAAACTTTAGGCTTGCAGTAGATTAAAAGGTATGTATGAAAAAAAAATATCCAACTTGTTCTTTATTTCACAGGGACTACATATTAAGGTAAAGTATTAAAAATGGGTGGAACTCCGCTTTAATTGCTACCTGGGTCCCCAATGGGAAGAGCTTCTAACCCTTTTCTGATAAACTATGAAAAATATTCTTGCCATAGGTGTCCCTTGTAGAATGTTTTTCCTCATGTCACCTGTCTCGGTGACATTACTGGGAAAAGAAGGGAGTCCTCCCCTTCCTAAAGAGAACATAAGCAATGACAAAACCCTGACACAGGTTCTGCTCAAAACAGAAAATAGTGGTTGCCTAGAGTTCCACTTTAATATTACGTGCTGTACTAGTCTTGGGTACCCACAAACTGTATACCACTGATAGAAGTCTGTGCATGGATAAAGCCCAAAATGTTTAAAATGTATCTAAAGCTAAAACGTATATTTTATTTATGGGTTGAGTGTTAAAACCCCCTGTCAGGTTTTTATTGCTCTCTGGAGAGATTGATCCTATTTGTCCAGGTCACCATTGACACTTGGAGAGAGCTTTACATTTCTAAGTGTCACCAGAACAGTAATAGAGGTAAAACTCTTTCAATGGAGGCACCTGTTCTTTTTTTTTTTTTTTTTTTTTTTATAATATTTATTAATTTTCAACCAAATACAAATAACAATCACCTTCTTCAATAAAAAAGATATCCATACAATATCTTCCCACTAACATACCTAAATCCCACTTTCCATCCTTTTTCCCTCCCTCTCCCAACCCTCCCCCCCACCACTCTGCGTTTTCTTTCTTCTCCACTTCCTCCAATATTATTTCTAAATTTCATTTCAAGGGGTATTACATCTTTATATATTTCACTTTTTCTCTGTACTCTTCCCATTTTTTCCATTTTATATAATACATCTCCATCTTATCTTTATGTATATAGTACAATCTTTTCGTCTCACAGATCTGATTCACTTTAACCATCCAATCCTCCTCTATTGGCACTTCCTTTTTTTTTTTTTTCCAAAACCTAGGTATCAGACTTTTCGTTGCACTCAAAAAATAACACAGACCCGAATCTTTTTATATTTTCACTGGAAGCTCTGTATTATGAAGAAGACATAACTCGGGAACTAATCTAATATTGATTTCAGTAATCTTCCCTACTAAATAAACTATTCTCGAGGCACCTGTTCTAATGACAACTGTCTAAAAGGATTTGTTAAAAAAAACTGCCTATGCAGGTAATGGGCGCCTGTAGAGAAAAACAAACTGCATCCTTGACCAAAGTTAAATAATCCCTTTTATAGGTGTAGGCCACTTATGTAACTCCCAAAGTCTGGCTGAAAAACGTCCAGAGATTGCATCATCCTGTGCTGCTTTGTTGCTAGGATGTTGCTATGACACTCCTAGTCTTTACTGCTCACTTCCACCATCACAGGAACGAGCTCTCAAAAACCCTGCACATATGTGGTCCCCTATATTTTCTTGTCACAGCTTTCTTGAGCTCAAAGCTACTGTGACAGGACAGAGCACATGTGACAGGGTTTGAAATGGCTGGGAGTGTCTTAGTAACGTCCTAGCAACAAGGCAAAACAGGATGAAGCCATCTCTGGGAATTTTTTGGCCAGGTTTTGGGAGACACATAAATGGCCGATTCCTACAGCAAAGTTATTATTTAATCATTTGCCACCCCGCCACAGTACATCAGCTGCAGGCACAGTCACTTATACAGCATATATGTGATCTTGCCTGCTCCGGATTATGAGTGCACAGCGCGCCCCTGCTGTGACTTTTGTGTCCAACGGATACAGTGGATTACTGTTACCGATAACTACTTGCCAACCGCAGATAGCCGAATGACGGCTACACTGCGGCTGGCCAGTTCTGGGAGGGTGTCATATGATGTCCTCCCAGAACGCGCTCTCCCTGCGTGCCCCCAGCGATCTCCATGATCGCTGTGTCCTACAGACACAGCTGATCACATGATGTGGTAAAAGGCCAATCACAGCGGTTTTTTACCACGTGATGAGCCGTATCCAATGACATGCTGATCACCGGGAAATGCAATTGCCGGTTCTCGGCTGCACTTTCCTCACGTTGTCAGAGCACGAGGAAAGTACTGCTGAGAACCAGCAGTTGTCAGAACAGGGATCGGCACCGATCATCAGGGCACGATCAGTGCCCAGCAGTGCCACCCACCTGTTCCGCCCACCTGTGCCCAGCAGTGCACCCACCTGTGCCACCCAGCAGTGCCACCCACCTGTGCCCACCAGTTCCACCCACCAGTTCAGCCCAGCAGTGCTGCCAGTCAGTGCCCAGCAGTGATGTCAGTCAGTGCTGCCTCATTAGTGCTGCCTATCAGTGCCGCCTATCCGTGCCACCTCATTAGTGCTGCCTATCAGTGCCCATCAGTGCCACCTATTGGTGCCCATCAGTGCTGCCTCATCAACGCACATCAGTGAAGGAGAAAAATTACCTGTTTGAAAAATTTTATAATAGAAACAATGAAACTTTATATTTTTTATTTTTTGCACTATTTTTGTTTATAGCACAAAAAGTAAAGCGCCCAGCGGCGATTAAATACCACCAAAAGAAAGCTCTATTTGTGAGAAAAAAATGCTAAAAATTTCATATGGGTACAATCTTGCATGACCGCGCAATTGTCAATCAAAGTGCGACAGCGCTGAAAGCTGAAAATTGGCCTGGTAAAGAAGGGGGTATAAGTGCCTGGTAGGCAAGTGGTTAAACTAGTATCATGTGATCTCTATGATTGGTCATAGTGATCACATGATAACAATGTAAACAACCTGTCATGAATGGCTTTCTGTTTATGAACAGCTTGCTTATGGTTGTGATCTGTGTTTGGCCCACAGCAACCACATGGTACCTGGCTACCTGTACCATGTGATTAGCTGTAGCCAATCACAGATCACAGCCATAAGCAAGCTGTTTATGAATGGGAAACCCATTGAATGAAATTTTTTTTTATAATACTGTCATTAGTCAGTATTGCTGATCACCACCAGTGATATGATGATTCTGTACTCCAGTGGTGACAGAATGTAAAACAAAACAAAAAAAAAAGTGAAAAAAAACGTATTTAATTTTTTCATTTTCCAAAAAAACTTTGAAAAAACTCGCTATGCCTCTTACTAAACCCCTCAGATTGTCTACTTTCCAAAAACGGCTAATTTGGGGGGCATATGTACTGTCCTGGAATTTTGGGGCCTAAAGAAATGAGATAAGCAGTCAGTATATCAGGATTGGTCAATTTGCAATACAGTATATACAGTTGTTTATAGACTCAATACCAAACAAATTATACACTTTTTTTAACCAAAGATGTAGCAGAATACATTTTGGCCTAAATTTATGAAGAAATGTGAATTTTTTTTTTTATATCAGAAAGCAGACAATATTATTGTATTAAAAATTCAGTATTTTTGTTTGATATAATTAAAAAAAAAACCATTGGTGATCTAATACCACCAAAATAAAGCTCTGTATGTGTGGAAATGAATATATACATTTTATTTGAGTACAGTTTTGCATGATTGTGCAATTGCCAGTTGAAGTAGCACAGTGCTGAATGGCAAAACAATGCCCTTGTCATGAATGATCTTCCAGAGGTCACGTGGTTAACTTTGGTCAAAGCTGAACAGTTTTTTTTTTTTTTTTTTACCCGCACAGTTTCCTGTAATAGTAAACTAAGCTTTTAAAGCGGGACTGAATCCTCCAATTCAAGCCATGCCTTGTATGATACCCATTACAGTTACCGGTGTGCTTATGTCAGCTGTCAGGCCATCAAATGACTGGTGTCATAGCTGATGTACAGCACTGTGGCAACGGCAGATGAAAGAGAAGCTAAGGTGGCAACTTCCTTGACCATAAAGGATAGGAGGGTTTTAGTTCCCTCAATTCTGAGAGATCTCCAACTTCCTGTTGGGTCTACAGGACAGGAAGTGAAGGGAAATCCTCACCAAGGGGACCTAGATATCAAAAAAACTCTCAGGAATTTTAGCTTTTCCCCACTCTATACAAAGTTTAAAAAACAAGTGTTAGCTTTATATATACTTTGTTTTATATCCAAAGCCAACCTAAAGTGTGACCTCCAGCAAGAATTTCCAAAAATTCCTTTGTGCATTTCCATATCTTCTGAATAAAATATACTAACACTCCTTCTGTTTCAAACACAACACCCGCCTCCCATTACAAGTGTAGCTGGGGGAGGGTGTAGTGCTCTTCGCAAAAACTGGTGGCCCCTCGATTCCCCCTCCATCCTGAGGATTGCAGGATGGGTTAAATATTACAATTGTGTGCCCACTAGTGGCTGCTCTGTGCATTCAAACCACGTATGCGCAGTGTGGTCTCTCCTTCTCCAGCTGAGCTCAGTATCCCTCAAACTGTATGTGTGCATAGTAGGGTTGCCACCTCACCCCTTTAAAACTGAACATATTAATGACACAGGTTGTGCGGATAATTTAGTGCAGAAGAAGCACTAAGTGAGTTTAATTAGCACCTTCATCAGCCACAGAACCTGTGTCATTAATATGTGTTCTGTTTTAAAGGGATGAGGTGGCAACCCCAGTGCACAGTGTGCCTTCTCCTCCAGCTGAGCTTAGCATTGGCCACTCCAGGCAATTCAATCTGCCCATATACGCAATGTGATCTCTACCTGAGCTCAACTACAGCTAGAGAGAGCGCAGTGTCCCCCTGGGATCAAGGGGCCCCCCACAACTGCATGTGTAATAGAAGAAGATGCAGCATTTTAATCGGGGAGAGCACTGGTATGTGCTATCCAGAAAATATGGATTTGCATAGAGGGATTTTTGGAAAATCTTACTAAAAGTGAACTTGCTCTTTAAACTTTGTACTTGTATGAAAAAGTATCCTGTTCTGTTTGTATTTCTTCCTTTGAGTTAAATCTCTGGTGTTCCTGCCAATCCCTCTACTTTCCTGTTAAAAACTGACCATGCTAGGCATGAGAGCACAGCGAGGTCAGTTCTCTAGCTTTCCTGGGACTTAGCCTGCTCTCCTTCAATGGTCATACTTGTCCTGACATGCTCCCTTGCACAGCCATTCACTAGGAAGACCAGTGTCCTGCTGCTTCCCCTCCCCCAGCTCTTACGCTCCATTCACATCTGACCGTAGCGTTCTTCAGCATTTTTGTCGCGTTTTTTTTTATTAGCCAGTAGAGACAAATATCATCTGTTGCATCATTTGTTGCTAGGTTTTTCTTTTTTTAATTTTCCCATCAGCTTTAGCTTTTATTATTATTATTATTATGAATAATAATAATTGTTTATTATTTTGTTTTTTGTTAGGGTAACCCCTTACCCTAACAAAAAACAAAATAAGGTTAAGGTTGGATTAGGGTTAGGATTAGGGTTTGGGTTGGGATTAGCATTTTATTTATTATTTTCTTATTTATTTATTTATTTTATTTATAGTATTTTACTTATTATTTTCTCATTGTTTTTTTATTTATTGTTAGGGTTATAATAATAATAATAATAATAATAAAATGAATAAATAAATGTAAAATAGATACACAAGTAAAAAAAAAATCATAAAGAAATACTAGTTATTAAATAAATAAATAATAATTCACCCCTAACCCTAAAAATAAATAGTAAACATATAATAATAATAATAAACACCTAAACATCTAAACCTGATTATTATTATTACTATTATTATTAATAATAATAATATTAGTAATAATATTAAATACATGTAAAATAAATACACAAATAAATAAAAATAATCATAAATAAATACTTGTAATAGTAAATTAGTATATTAATAATAATTAAACCATAACCTTAACCTCAAAACCTAAAAGGTAATAAAATAATAATTTATTAATAATATTTTTTTTTTGTTTGGATGTTTATTATTATTATTATTATTATTAATAACAATAATAATATTAATAATAATAAGAATTTATTTAATTTTGTTTTAAGGTTAGGGGTTAATTATTTATTATTTATCATGATTTTTTTTATTTTTATGTGCATTTATTTTACATTTATTTATTCATATACTATTACTATTTTTTATTTAACGTTTTTCAATTTGAGCAGAAAATCGTTCAAAAGCACGCACAAATGCTTCAATCGCAAGTTTCTATTCTTTTCTATGGGAATAAAAACGCGCCAAAAATGTGCACATCTGCCCAAATTGAACTACAAAAGTAGCTCCAAAACTTTTTTGAGCTTCAGGCGTTTGGCTTCAGTACACTTGGAGTGGAGATACGAACCATCTCCATAGAGTAATATTGATTTTTTTTTTTTTTCCCCTGAGCGTTTTGGAGCTTTGAGCTTCGGTCTACAAAACGCTCAGATGTGAATGAAGCCTTATGCAGCTGAGAACAGAGGGGATGTGATCACTTATAAAAAAAAAGGTATAAATGTTTTCATATATATACACAATTTTTTTTACTTTCATATTGATTTTAAATGGGATTGGTTGTTTTACAAGGTGAGGGTTTGTAGTCACCGTAGCCTCCCTGGCGGTATTCCTGAGTGTAGCTCGGGGTAAAGTTTCAGTACCACAAGCGGTAACCCCCGAGCTACACTCGGGCTTACCATGCGGCGTTGTTCCGCGATCCCTCGATCACTTACCTTGTCCTGCGCTCCCGCAATGTCCCTCCTGCAGTGTCCGGCGGCAATGCAATCCGGCGGATGCCGACATCTGTCATCTGGGTTCTGTTCCTTGCGACATCGGGACGTACGAAGACGGAATGGCGGGAAATTTGAAAATGACAAAAAGTGACATTCACTAAATTCACTAAAATCACATAGTAAAACATTACTGTATCAAACCATTTCACATATATTTTGTCCCGAGTACTTTGTCCTGTGCCCTGCCTACATTTTTACTGTTCTTTCTGCCTGGAAACTGAGAAACGTCCATGGCGTCCAAAAAGCGTCCCTTTATGTCAAAAGCAGTTTTAGACCAGCTAGAGAACAGTGATAGTAAATCAGAACCACTTGCAGAATTGAGTGATAATGATTTGTGGGGAAATTCGTCATCAGACACTGAAAACGATTTTGCGACTTTGCTCAGCGATGTGCGAACTATTTCAAATTTCAGTGTTTTTGGTTTGATTATATTATTGAATTAAATTTATTATTATTATATTATTATTTTTTATGATTATTTATTAAATTATTTAATTTATGATTTCGTGTTTCAAATTTTAACCACTTGCCGTCCGCCTGCTGTTTATAGACGGCAGGGCAGTGGCAGTCCAGGGGCGGGTTGCCGTTCATAAACGGCACCCAACTTTTCTAGCTGTGCGCGCTCCCTGGGAGCGCGCAGCACCGCGATCCGGTGCCCGCTGTGTCCTCCGGACACAGTGAAACACCGATCATCGGACGGGACCTCTGTACAAGGTCCCGATCATGTGATCACTGATTGGCCAATCAGTGATCACATGCAAAGTAGTAAGCAAGATGTCACTTGTGACATCATTGCTTACTACGTGTGAAATCTGTGAATGATCACAGAGGTCACATGGTACAAGGCTATTCACAACAGCCTTGTACCATGTGACAAGCTGTGACCAATCACAGCTCACTCAGTACTTCTCAATGACTGCAAGAATGCAGACAGAGAGAAAGAGAAATGATTGCTTTTACATCCTATATGACCCCACATCACCCCCCACAAGTAGTACAGTGTCACCATGGTGACACTGTACTGCTAGGGTGACAGTATGTAAAAGAAAAAATAAATAAATAAAAAATAATAATATAAAAAAATAAAATAAAAATGTAAAAAAAAATGTTTCAAAATTATAATTTTTGGTTATAAACTAATTTGGATTTTTTTTTTTTTTTTACTAAAAAAATAACGGAATAAATTTTGCCAAGATTTATGATGAAATATTATTTATTTGCAAATTTTTTTTTCAGAATTTTTGGACTTTTTCATTTACATAGTAAAAAAAATAAAAATCCCAGCGGTGAATAAATACCACCAAAATAAAGCTTTATCTGTCTCAAAAAAATGGTAAAAAATTCATATGGGTACAGTATTGCATGACCGCGCAATTTTCATTCAAAGTGTGATAGCGCTGAAAGCTGAAAATTGCCCTGGACAGGAAGGGGGTAAAAGTGTCCGGACAGGAAGTGGTTAACATACCCGGGATGTTTACTAGACTCTTGTTCAGACAGATTTCAGTGAGTTATTCCTAAAAATTACAGGTCTACAATAAAAAAAATACATAGTCCCATGCAAAAAAATGTACCGCTTTGAGCACAGAAATATGGACATAATCAGACCGATAGGGAGGTTAAGCTGTACATAAAATACAATTTGATTTATAAGGTGATGATGATATGAGCCTGAAACAGTATACAGTATGTACACAGCAACTGCTAAATAAAAGCAAGTGTCTGTTCTACTGGCCTCCTAACCTCGTTTGCCATTGCGCCCTCTCTATGAACACCCCAGGATTCAATGTAGAAGGAACATTTCCTATAGATATGTCTGTTCTGAACTGAGAGAGTTAATGTAAAAGTCCAGCTCTGTTCCGAACTTCCCTGCAGATTTTCTCTTTTGTGGGATATGAAGGCCATTGAATGTTAACAGCATTTGTGAGGATAGAAAAGCAAGACCGCTTTGTGAAGAATTTCACTGCTGCAAGGTTTAACAATGTACAATTGTGGGGAATGTCCTCAAGATCAAATCTGCTTTCTTTCCACATTTGAATTTTAAAAGAGGACTCGGAGAAGACACGTTTCAGCTTCTTTCAGACTTGCGGTACTGCTGAAAAGCAACTGACAGTGCGTCGCTTTTCTGAGGGCGGTATAGTAGTGGCTGACAGGTGTTTAGGCGATTTTTAGGCTTTAGCCAAGCGGTCAGTTTGCGGTTGCTGTGCAGCCCCACCGAGGTGTCTTTTTATGAAACAGAGATCAGCGGTGATCCTAGGATCGTTGCTGATCTCAGATCAGCTGCCTGTTTTTACTGCCCCCTGGCCAACTCCCTGAAAGAGCCGTCACTTTGTTTCACAAACTGTAGGAAAGCATGTCATTTTACAGACCAGACTACACATTTTGTGCTATGCCTATATTGTGCTCACTGTTCCCCTTATTTTGCTGTTTTTGTATAATGTGGCATATCAGGAATTTATTCATGTAGAAAATGATTTAAACCCAAAGCCAAAAATGTTGAGTACTGCAGCTTACCAATCATTAAATGTGGTGGTTGCATTAGTTTTCTTTTTTTCTCTCTGTTTTCACCTGGTAATATGTGACGCACCTTCTGTATTAGAGTGTCTACACTCTGGATGAAGGAGCACAGGGGTCACCTTTTGGACAGCAATATTGTTAATCTGAGGGGATGGTAATGTTAGATGCACTAGCAGATTTAACTACAATAACAAATTGAAGCTGAACTCCAGCTCACACTTTATAAGCAGTTACAGCAGTTTTTTTTCTTTTGGATTAAAGGTTATTTATTACAGATACTCATATAGCGCCATCAATTTACGCAGTGCTTTATATATATAGTGTACATTCACATCAGTCCCTAACCCTCAAGGAGCATACAATCTAAGGTCCCTAACTCACATACATATACTAGGGCCAATTTAGACAGGAGCCAATTAACCTACCAGCATGTCTTTGGACAGTGGGAGGAAACCTGAGTACCCAGAGGAAACCCACACAGGCACAGAGAGAACATTCAAACTCCAGGCAGGTGGTGCTGTGGTCAGGGTTTGAACCAGCGACCCTAGTACTGGCAGGCGGAAGTGCTAACCATTTAGCCACTGTGCTGTCCTTTTACATATATAAATAAAAGCTGATCATTGTAAGCATCCTTGTCAGTGTTAAATGGTTTGTCTCAACCCTCTAATTACTACAGCTGCAGGACAGCCTGTTCTATTGAAAAACAACAGGGGTTTTTGTTTTTTCCAGAGTTGGGAGTTTCTTAAAGGAGAAGTTCACCTTTCCAGAAAAAAATAATATATGCACATATTTTTGCAGAAGCCTGGAAAGCATTGCACATGTGATTAGTGGATCAAAGGGGCAATGTCAGGCTTCTGGAGTCAAGCGCTACAGTTTTCTTTCTGTACCTTCCATATGGACGAACTGTTTGAAAGCTGCAGGGCTTGTGAATGAACTACGAGAGCACTCATCAGCGCCCTTGCAGTTCATTTGAAACTAAAAGTCGTCAGCCACGGTGGCTGACTGTACTTGTAATTTATTCATTCACAGGAAACTGTGAATGTATGGCGTGGCTGTGTGGGTGGAGCCCCGCATGGCCATGCACTTTTCAAAAAGTGACAGCGGGTGCAGGGGTAAGATCCCTTGCCCTCTTTAAGGGGGATTGTTGGAACATGTAACGTGTTCTAAAAGGTGAACTTATCCTTTCATTTTAGAGTGAGTAGAGATGGAAGTCCCTTTCGTTATTTTATGGCTGTCTATGTACCTGTTAGGGGATTCTCCCTGTTTGTCCTGGTGAATGTTATCATTGAAAGTGAAAGAAAATTTCAAATTTCGAATGTTCACCAGAACAGGAATAGGCCTGTTTAACACTGACGGTCTGATTGGGTCCGCCTGGCGGTTTTTCATGCGGACCCGATCAGACCATCCATAGATCTCTATGGACCAGCGGGTATCAGCGGAAAAGTGTCCACTGACATGCGCCGGCATCCCATCTGATCCTGTATGCCAAAAACAGACGGATGGTGATCCGCTCCCCATCCGTCTGGTGGATCAAATTGGATGGAAATGGACAGGCGGTCTGTTTCCATCCGACCGCCCCATAGAAGACAGTGGGCTGTGTCTGTGTCCGCTCTGCAGCAGCGGAGCGGACACAGACCTGTCATCCACCTGCTCATCAGGGAACAGTGGAGAGATCCCCCCCACTGAGCAGGCGGATCTGCTGACGGGTCCGGTCCATCTGAAAGGGTCTATAGAGGGGAAATGTTACAATGGGTACGCTACTTCTGGTGACTGTCATGATCCCACGATCGCTGCCACCAATATGTCACGATCGCGGCGTCAGACCCCAGACCTTCTCACCCAAACTCGTGACTGAAGGACTAGCCGATCTAAAACCGTGATGTGACGTGCGTAACAATGCCACACCCAGCTGCACCCTGCACAACGATTTTCCAGCTAACGGACCACAATCGATGTACCGGCGGCCAAGGCGATTGTTACTGGGTCAGGTTAATTACGCAATTAACCCTTCACATTGCCACCACCTCCTTTTTGTACAGAAAAAGAGGAAACTCGGCGTTATCAGCTATAACACTCTAATGATTGAGATAATCGTCTGTATAAAACGGTCATAACACAGGCCTGTTATACAGAGGGTTAAACAAACAGTAGCGTTCTCTTTAGAGGCAGGAATTCATAAATTGCAATACAGAGCTATAGAAACAGTTCAACACTTTCAGAAAGAAAGATTTATTACTAGGTCAAACGGGTGCAATAAAAATATTTACAGAAAAAGATCTAACTAAGATAAATATATACATATACAAAGAATCATAGCACAGCAAAGAGATATCAGAGAGAGGTGAAAGGGTTAAAGTTCTTGTCAAAGTCCTGGGTTAGCAGATCCAAATTTCAG